>NW_007726649.1:544442-590567 GCF_000696425.1 Galeopterus variegatus
TTCTCACTTATTGGTGGGAGATAAAAATAAATAAATAAATTCACACACACACACACACACACACACACAAACGGGTGGGAGAAGAAGACACAACAATTACAATTCCTTGAAGTTGACACGACAAGCGAACAGAAAGGACATTGTTGAGTGGGAGGGGGGAGAGGGAGGAGGGAGGGAGGTTTCGGTAATGGGCCACAATAATCAACCACATTGTATATCGACAAAATAAAATTTTTAAAAAAAATTAAATTTGACCTTTAAAAAAAAAAGAAAGAAAAAAATAAATATTGTTGAAAAAGTCAAAGTGTGAGACATTCCACTTGCCAAAATAAATGCATTTTGCAGCCAATAAAGCCTCCAAGTGGAATTACTACTTGTCCTTACAGAATAATGTGAGATTTAACTCTGCCACTCATTCAGGTGGCAGTCTTTTTGGTGTTTATATTTATATTGTCACCCTTAAGTTCTATTTAAAATGATTGATTTGGTGCATTTAAATCAATGTCTTATTTTATAGTTCCAGATTACCTTTCTGTGTGTCTGGTTAGAGTCAAATGGATAAAGAGTTGAATCACTGAGAAGTCGTAAATATTATAGCAAACTTTTTTTTCCCTTTAGTAAGTGTCACATAAGCCACTTATACTTAACTGATTTATTAATAGTTACATTCATGGACATTTTTTTTCCTTTACAGAAAAACTTTGTGTCTGATTACATTATTGAGGTGGAATGATTTTCTTGAATTTATAAATGAATGGGAAAAGGAAATAATCTTAGTATGACATACATAACTTAGCTTCTAAGATTGCTTCTCCTGTGAAATTGTATTGATATAAAAATGCAGTGCATTCAATAAAAACCTAGTACATTGTGAAAAAATAAATAAATAATAATATTCAAGAATAGAGACCTACCATAATTCATTTACTCATTTCCCTAGTTTTGATAGTAAAGTATTTCCGATGATTTCTATTTTAAATAATATTACAATGAAAATCATTGTGTATAAGTCTTTGTCCAACTTCTGACTCATTCCTAAAGATAGATTCCTAAGAGAGGATGATAAAGCAGAGACTATAAGCACATTTATGGCATTCCATTATCTCTCATGCGGTATGTGGAAAGAAAGAGAGAGAAACTTCCTCAACAAAGTTTGTTATCCATTCCCACTACCTAAGTATGAGAAAGTGCATCTTCGTCTTATGGAACTCTCCACAGTGAGCATTATATATTCTTCAGTGTTTGTTAATTTGATATGTGAAGTAATATTTGACTGTCAATTTCACTTATCTGATTGCTAATATGTTTGGACAATTTTCTCATTTATTCACCATTTATATTTTCTACTTTGTGTCTCTTCATGTTGTTCATACATTTTTCTTATAAACTTGTGTGAACTCTTCATGTCAAGGACCCTATATTTCATTGACTTTAAGACACACTTTTTTTCATATTTTTACATCTTTGACATTGGGATGTCTTACAATCAATTGCATCTTACATTTATAATTGGCAGTATTTTCTTCTTTCTTCCATTTAGGCACAGAAAATGGGGCATTTAATAATCCTTGGCCTCTTAGTCAATGAAATATATTAGTTCTTTGTCAACCATTTCTATTTCATATAGTTTTCCTGGGTATTGTTTGACTTTTATTTCTGTTCTATTCTCTGTGTGTCCCTTCTTCTGTATTTCCAAGTGCACAGGTCCATCTCCCATTTTCAATTATCCTCCAGGAAGAACCTATTCATTATCACACTTTACACTTTGTTCAGGGATAATTACCAAGCCTACATTTTGCAGATCCACCTGACCTTTAGCTCTACGGTAGTTTAAAAGCTTTCAGAAAGTCTGAATCTATTTAAAGTGTTTAGTTCCACGGGCCAGTGTCATCGTCTTAGTCTCTTTTCTTAACCCTCTGCCTCATTTTTTCTCCTCGACTCCTTCCTATAATTATAATATAGACATTGAAAAAGTTTAGTCTCTTGGTGGCATGTTGTTAATAGTTCCTAACTCTAAAGAAAACTATTTACTTTTACACTGTATTTTTTTGGACCCTTTATCATTATGTTTCAGATGTACTCTCTATTTTTGGTCTGTTTTAAGGAACTCTATACCATACTTAATATTATTCTCAGTTTAAGTACATAATCCATATTTATTTTTTAACTAAAGGTAAACAACTAGCCCAGTGTCTGTGTCTTGCTGCATTTTCAAAATTTCAAACCCTTATCTATGTCTAGTTCTGCCACATTGTTTATAATGAATTCATTACCTTACTGCATAGAGTCTTCACTCTACTTTGGAAAGTGCCTGTTCTCAGTGTTTACAGCTAGAAAGCAATTCTCCTCTGACTCAGTTGAAGTTTGAATGGACTTTGCAGATTAAATTATTCTTTTTATCATAATATTCAGTAAGCCTGGCCTCAAGGTTAGACTATCACAAAATAAAGTCTCAATGGTCCAAAGAAAGGCACTTGGGGGCTCCATTAACTAGATTAGGTCTCTGTTTTCTACTTCATGTTTTACAGATGTGAAAACTGAGCCATTGACTCTGCAACTCTAGCAGTGAGAGCAACATAATTCATCTCAGGAACTTCCTCTTAAGGAAACTCAGCATGAAAGGGATCAGAGCTGTTAGCATTTTAAAAACATATTACTTACCTTGTCACCTTTTATTCCTGGTTTACCACATTCCCCGCGTTCACCCTAAAAAATAAATAAATGAAATAAGCAAACATTTGCAGTCTTTCAAAATTAAAATTTTCTTAAGATTCCCAGCAGAAGCACTCCGTTGCTTTCTACACAATTTTATCCTCAGTATTGTGGATTACACAGGTATGGGGTTCTGAAAATTTTTATCCATGTGTCATCCTTAACTTGACAAAATCAAATCAATGATACCACCTAAGGAGGTTTGACATTTTTGAGAGATGTAGAAAATTAGAAGGAACGGAACTGAGCATCTACCACATATTAGATGTCATTTGCATATGTGATTTAATTGAGTCCACATTATGACCCAATGAGATCAGTTTTACAATTCTTATTTCATAGCTGAGAAACTCAACAAGATAACTTCTCTCGATCATATAGCTAGTAAGTAGAAGAATTAGGGTCTGAACCCAGGTCTAGTCTAACTCAAAGTCCCTATTTTTTCAACAACACCAAGCTCCAGTCATAATACCAACCTTGATTGTGGTAGTGTTTGCCTAGAGAACTGTGAGAGAAAGGTTCTAAGATGAGACTATGTCATGACTTGGTGGGGAAGGTTGCCATGATAAGTTAGCAAGGTCTGCTGAGAGAGAGAGTGCAGTGTGGTGGCAAGCAAGCTACGCATCTCCCATTATCATGCTCTACTGTCCTATCTTCCCTAGAATATTACTGAAAAAACTGTGCTTTTTTGTAGTAATACTAAAATTATGTTTTAAAGTCTATTAATGATCTTACAGACATTAGCTCAATTAATCTGGTATTACCTGCCTGAGATAGATATTAAGCCAATTTTACAGACTAAAAAGTTGTGATTCAAAAAGGTTAAGTAAAGAAAATGTTGCATGTAAATACCATGAAATACTATTCAGCCTTTAAGAAGGAAATCCTGGCATTTGTGATAACATGGATGAACTTGAACTTGGAGGACATTATGTTAAGTGAAATAAGCCAAGCACAGAAAGACAAATACCGCATGATCTCCCTTAAATGTGGCATCTAAGAAAGCTGAACTCATCGAAGCAGAGAATAGAATGGTGGTTACCAGGGGTAGTGGATGAGGGTTTGGGGAGATGGTCAAAAATGCTGAGAGTAAATTTTAAGTGTTCTCACATCAAAAAATAGTAAGTATGTGAGGTAATGCATATGTTAATTAGCTCAATTTAGCCATTTCACAATGTATACGTATACCAAAGCATCATGTTGTATATGATAAACATATACAATTTTTATTTTTCAACTAAAATTTTTAAAAATAAAAATAATCTTTTTTAAAAAAATGGTTAAGTCATTTGCTCAAGTAGAATGAGAATTGGGACCTCTGAATACTAATCTGTTATATCAGACTTAAGACTTCTAATAATTAGAACTAAAAACTAACAATTAGAAAAATGATTAAAGTTTCATGATCATAATATCATCTTGTTCATAAAGCACTATAGAATTTTCAAAATTCTTTCTCATACATATTTATTCTGAGCCTCAAATCAGTTCTTAAGATAAGGAAACCCAGTTGGAGAGGTTAAATGGTTTACTTAAATGTACATGCTAACCAACGACTCCTAGTCCAGGGCTCTCACTACTAGCTCCTGCTTCTGCTTTATTATCTTTGTGCTGCTCCAGGCATGCTACTCAAAGTGCCACTACACAACGACATAAGGAAACTGCTCTAGAATGTAAATCAATGCATTGCTTCCTTCATCAAAGAAGTCTTGCCATGAAAACTAAACGTCAGCTGAACTTAACAGTGAATTCAGTAATACGATGGATTTACATGCTGTTGCAAGCTTTTTCTTTTGTTATTCTACAACAAGCAGTTCATAGTCTGACAGCCAACTTGCAGACCACATTTTGAATAGCATTGCTCTGTGGAGGAAAATCACAATTATAACCACCAATCGTGGCTGCAAAGTGTATGCCAGAGCCTTTACATTATCACTGATCTTCACAATAGCCTTGCAAGGCACATACATCTTCACTCATGGATAAGCAAAATGAGGCTCGGAGAGATTACATAGCTTGCTCATGACCACGATCTTGAGTCTGTTAAACTCCCAAGTCCATGTTTTTACCAATCACCCAAAGCCAAACAAGGCACACTGTCATGGGCTGCTAGTTACTTTCCACTAATTTGACACTTCTGCATAGAGTACTGCCTAGGTTCTCACTGACATCAGAAGTTGGGAAGAGGGAGGTGCAGTTTGTAGAGCCAGCTATGCCTCTGCTCAAAAGCAATCTGTTCTCCTTCCCCATCACTTTGTGAGTCAAACGGACCCAGGAAAAATTGAGCTTCACTTAGAACAAGTTGAACATTTATTTCTGAATGCAAATGGAAAAAAAAAATCACTCTTGAAGAATCAGTTAGAATTATTAATTTAATAATGTTGGATGGGAATAAGATGAGTCAACCACCAAAATATAATACAGAAAAGCACCATAAATACACTCAAAATTCTTTTGCCCAGAATTCACATTCCATTTGTCCAGACAGATTTGTTAGCTATAGGGTCCTGAGGAACAGCATTTGTTTTGGGGGCAGATTTTGATCAATGAAAATATTGTACTCTTGTTATTTGCCTCTGCAAAGGCGTTTTCCTTTTTGATGGGTTCATTAATCCCTGTGGAATGGCCACAATTACATAGTTCCAGAGAGCAAGTGCCTCAGAAAATTACGAACAGATTAGCTCTGTTCTCAGCCTCTGATTCCTAATGCCATTGCTGCTGGTGAAATTCTGGTTTGAATGTCGATGGTTCAGGTCAATTTGCTCTGACAGCTTGTATTTTCCAAGTTAGAACTCTTCCAGTGAATCTATAATTTCCCAGAATTTTAAAAGAATATTTTCAAATACATATACATAAAGCTTCCTGATATTGATAACTAGCTCATTGTATAAATCAAGATTGGGAGGTATGGGGAGCATCCATAATCTTCCTCAACTTTATACAGGATAATTTTACAATCATAAGAATTTTTTAATTTTCCCATATTAATATTTGTTCCTTGCCTCTTCATGATAGCTTCTTGCATTTATAGACCAGCAAATAGTTTACAATACATAGCCACAGCCATTTGGTTCTCCCACCACCCTGTAAATTAGACGGGCTTGTATTAATCTAGTTCTATGTGGGTAAAGAAACAGACACTCTGTGACGTTGAGTTGTCCATGTTCTGTGGCTGCTAAGTGCAGAATCATGGGATTTCTTACATTCTTCCTCTTTGGGCCTAACATTTCCCTTGATTGGGATAAATATTGGCCTGTGTGTAGGTTCACCCCTAATATCTGCAAGGCCAGGGCAAGATTGCAAGTGGAGGTCCTCATACTTCATGTCTAAATGGCTGAAAGTTATAAATCAAACTAATAATGCGCTAGCTTCCTTTGTCTTACAAATATACCTTCAAAAGCAATAGAGAATTAAAGGTTTTGGGAATTCTCAGAGGTCCAGGTCCATGCCCAATACAACCCCATGGCCACAGCCCCCATGCCCACAGCCTAGCCTCCACCTCCAGCTCCTGCCAGCAAAAGGAGCCATGAACACTCAGGTGAAGATTACCAGGCAGCACAGTAAAGCTCCCTACATGGCCTCTCCTGCCCCACAAACAGCTACCATTTGGTTCCCCCTCAGGCCTGGGGAAAAGATAGGAAGGAGGTTTGTATATACTCTCCAAGCAAGCTCAGGCTATTGTGCAAGGACTTCTGGGGTCTTGGTTACACAAAGCATTATCTAAGAGAAAGGGGCACAGGCCTCCTGCAGACTGCTGGCTCTGTGGGGAGCAGGGAGGTCAGAGGAGACCCAAAGCAAGACCCTTGCCCAGGCCTGAGGGTTGTACCACCTGTAGGATAGAATAAATGATAGGCACATGTTCTGGTTTCAGACAGAAAATCTAATAATAGAGAGGACTGTGGGAAAGACTTGTTAATAAACCACTGAGCACTCTCACAGGTTCCTGAGCCCCAACTTGTTAATTTCTTTTGGAGCAGTTTGATTTCCTAGTTTGTAATTTGCAAATAATCATAAAATTATCTACCAACCAAACCATTTGTTTGCTCGTTTGCTGAATTGGCTTCCCCTGCAGGCTCTACCCAGATGCCCGGCTCAATGAAGTCAGTGGTTCTTTACTGCTTAACCAGAATAAATCCTCTCTCCCCTGGAGAGGGTTTGGTGTCTAGGTTTTCATGGGAAGTTAAGCACCAAGGGAGCAGCCTATTTGCAGTACGAGTATTGCTGCATCTTTTTGTGTAGAGAAACGTTTAGTCTGGATACCAGTGCTGCATGGCTGTTTAGTTGGAGTTCTTTATGAAAAGAATTCATGTTTGCAGAGATGAGGGAGGCTGGATTCTAATCTCAGGAATCTTTTCTTTTTTTTTTTTTTTTTTTTTGACTGGTAAGGGGATCGCAACCCTTGGCTTGGTGTCGCCCACACCGCGCTCAGCCAGTGAGCGCACCGGCCATCTCTATATAGGATCCGAACCCGCGGCAGGAGCGCTGCTGCCCTCCCAAGGGCCGCACTCTCCCAAGTGCGCCACGGGGCTGGCCCAGGAATCTTAAGGTGCCCTCTACCCCTTACAGCACACACCCATATTTTAAGTTCTATTATTATTTTGTTAACATAGTTAAGAGAATTGTTAGGAATAAGGGAATCCAGACATAAAATTAAAGGAAAATAACTTTTATTACATATGTAAGTACACTTATATTTCTGCTTTTCTTTCTGAAATTCTGATTTATCTATTTGTTACCAACTTACCTTATCACCCTTGTATCCAGGAATTCCCTAATTACAAAAGAAAAGAAAAAGAAAAATATGATATTATAACACAAAATTAGAGTAAGTATTGGATGTTTTTTACTTGCAAGGTATAACAAAAACACATCCATCCAGTCTTGGAAAATAAGACCATATAAATGTAAGCTATTTCACTTCTCTTTTCACTTGGGGAATGTACATTTAACTGAAGAGACGAAAGAACCTCTGTTTCCCTTTATTACATTCTATTCTCAGTTCCAGGTTTTTTGTTTGTTTGTTTGTTTTGTTTTTAAAGATGACCGGTAAGGGGATCTTAACCCTTGACTTGGTGTTGTCAGCACCACACTCCCCCAGTGAGCTAACCAGCCATCCCTATATGGGATCCGAACCCACAGCCTTGGTGTTATCAGCACCACACTCTCCCGAGTGAGCCACGGGCCGGCCCTCCAGGTATTTTTTTAAACCCTATTTCTTACCCTTTGGCCCAAAGCTGAAGAAGCTAATGTACGCTGAAAATCATGGTAGCAGTGATAACCTATAATGGTCCTTTCTAAACTGTTATACTGACTCTTAAACTATGAACTATTGCAGCTGAGAATGTTTCACAAAGACTCTTTAAGAAATTGGCTTTGAACATGAGCTGAGATAATGGCCTTTAAAATGTATGTAAATATTTGTATCTATTATGGTCTTCCTTTCAAATTTGGTCTAGATTATATAACATCAAGGAAATGAATGGTTCCTCTATCAGCCCTAATGAGACTGTGACCTTTAAGTTACTGTCTTTTATCTCTCGCTAAATAAGGGGCTGGCACTTCGGCTGGCTTTGGTGTCACTCCTAGGAATCCTGCACAGCCTTCTCCATTGTGTCCACCCATAAGCCCTTTAAGAATACAATACTGAATATTAAAATGACTGGGAAATGACCAACTCTAAGCAACAGCAAGTCTTTTTCAAATGGGCTTTTATGCCTTTTTCATACAAATATATTTTTCAAGTATGAAAATAGAATTGTGTGACATATTTAAAGCGAGCTAGAGAAACTAATGGAATAAACAAGCTATTATTGCAGCTGCACGTGACTCAGGCTACAAAATTTTGTTCTCTGCATGACTTGTTTACAAAAGGAAACTTCATGAAGGAAATAACGCTTCTCTCCAAACAAGTGGTCACCAAGGAATAGAAGATAAACAGAATTGTTCAAAAACATTGTTACACTATAATTTAATCCATTTAGGAGATATTTATTCACATAAATGGTTTAATTTTTAGGGTTGTGCTTAAAATTAAAGGCTGCATTATAGACAGTTAAGTTGGGGTTCTCTATTTAAACAACGAATGTTTATAGCACTAAAATAGCCTAGTCTTCTAATCTCAGAAATCTTGGGGTTTCCTCTACCCCTTACAACTCACAATCATAGTTTAAAATCTGTCACTACTTTATGTTAAAAGAGTTAAGATTGTAATTTGGAAGGAGACAATACAGCTTTACAAAAATAAAGTAATATTGTTTTTTTAGAGTAGGTTCTTTTTTTTCCCTGTTTTTCTTTCTGAAATCCTTGGTCAATTTACTGTTTGGTTGCTATGTTGTTGTTGTTGTTGTTGTTGTTGTTTTTCATCTTCTTCTTTCTTTTTCTGGGGGGCATCTTAATTACTAGTTTTAAATTATTTAGATTTAAAATATTCAAAATCGCACCCATCAGTCTCTGCAAATTTGTTCTCAACTTCCCTATCTCTGGGATCGGTATCATCACATTTCAAATCACACAGAATCGAAATTTTATCATCATCTTCGTTTTCCCTCTTCTTTACTTACTGATTGCATTCCTTTAATCCAAGCTGTTTAAAATTTTCCAGCAGCTTACCACTGCCCTTAGTGTGAAATCCACTCTCCTTTCCTCAGCCTGTAGGGGCCTATGTGATCTAGCTCCTGCCTGCTTCTACAGCCTTGCGGCCCCTCATGCATCATTAACAAATTCTGACTTTCTTTTCTTTTTTTTTTAACCATTTCTTGAGCCTGCTACACTTGTTCCCACCTCAGGGCCTTTGCACATGCTGCTCCCTCTGCCTAGAAAACCCTCATTACCTTATTTTATATTTTCATAACACTTCTCCCTGATGGAACTTGTCTTTTTATGTGTTTGCCTATTTATTTTCTCCGTTCACTAGAATATTTCATGAGATAGGGGCTATTGGTCTTGCACACTCTTGTATCCACAGCACCTAAAAGAGGGCCCAGCTTGTACTGTCTTCAAACTTCAGCGTGAATTTTAGTCCTACACCACACCTCTATTTTGGCAAGCCATGTTTCAAGTGCTCTGTAGCCACATATGGCTAGTAGCCAGAGCAGATCTAGCTGATGTCCCCATTACCTCTCCTGTCAGCTGTGGCAACAAACCTTCTTCCGTGTGCTTCTTCCTTCTGTTCTCTCATCAGTCTTTAGTAGAGGCTTGCTGGATTAATCTTCCCAATACACAGCTCCTGAGTCATGTACCTCATCTAAAATATCAGGGGCTTCCTATGACCTAGCAAAGCCTAGACCATGCAGCCAGCATGACCTCAACCCTCCCCGTCAAGGTTAAGCCTTGTGTGACAATAGTTCTCTTCAGAAACCCCATGTCACCATCCCCCAACCCACTGCCTTCTCTCAGGTTGCTGCTCATGACATTCTCTCTATCTGGAATGCTGTCCCTTTCCACCTTTCCACTCCCTCCTTGCCTGTCCCAATCCTCTCTCTTCTTCAGGGCTCATCCCATAAAACCTACCCTTTTAGCCCCAATCTGCTCTGAGTGCCTGCCATGCTTTGCTCATGCCATTTTTACAATATTTTTATATTCTGTTTCATATTGCAGCTATTTTGAATATCTTATCTCTTATGAGATAATGACAATTTTAACAATACAGTGCTTTTTCTTACTTTTATTTTCACATATTAGTATGCTTTATATGTAGACGATACCTAAGAAATATTTCCTGCATAAATAACACAAATTTCTGAAAGAATTTCTATTAACATTATCAAACTTTCTAGTAGATTTTTTCATGAAGTTCATTAAAAACACTAAGAGAACAGTTTTTAAAACCTCTGAGTCTGAGTCCAGGGCTTGTATCCAAAGAGACAAGCAGAGAGGAACTCTCCTTTTTCTTCACTGTATATGTCTCTGCTATTTGCTTCACTTACTGCAGTGCCCAGAAAAATGCAAAATAATAAATGCACTGTCATTATTTCTTCGGCAATTTCTACTATCTTCTAATTTGGAGGATGAGAAATCAATTAGAATGACAAATATTATTTTGTCTGTAGAATTAGGTTGACAAAAGCATAGTTTAGATTATGTAATGCTTACGCTCCTGGAATTCTAGCCTATTTTTTAATCAATAAAAAAAATAAGAATTATAGCAAAATATTTTCTTATTTGAGCCTTTCACAAATGTCATATTAAGCACCAGAAAATGTCATGTGATTAAACACTTCTGGTCCCATTATCACTCCTGTTAAGCAGAGTAATTCCTCCCCATATTTCCACTTCTAAGATCATATCTCTCTGATTGCCAGCCTGAGACATCAAGAGCACAGGTAGGCAGAAATCATTTTTGCACTTTCATGACAGGGATCAAAATGGTCAGTCACAGAATCTCAGCGTCCTAGGATCACTTTCTTAGGAAGGCATTCTAATTGTGTACATACCCCTGGACCTCTTTCTCCAGTTTCTCCTTTTTGAGCATCACCCTGTGACAAACAAAAAAACTCAGTCAAAATTCCACAGCCCTGCAAAGTTTACCAATTGCTTGATAAAATGCACTATTTGGAATTCCCAGATTAATAGGTTAACCCAGTTAGGGAAAAATCTTTAGCCTTTGCCATTGACATTTTCAGCATGCAATCTAGGAAGGAAAATAGCAGCTCTGATGAACTTTGCCCTTTGGAGTAAAACCAGATATTTGCCAGGATGCATAGTGAAGCCAGAGTGCAGAATCCAGGTACATTCTCATGGTTTAAGCCTCATCCCAGTTAACACCACAACTGTTGTTCTCAAGTATAGCATTGTATTCACTTGGAGGCGGCTACTCTGGCTTTTCCTCCAAGGGGCTTTGGAATGCTTTCCAAATGCTCTCAAGAGTGATTGCTTAATTTCAGCAAGACTGAGGAAAATATATTATGTGGTACAAAATTACAAACCAAATAAATGAAATGTGAACATAGACTTATAACAGGTATTGAATACAACAAAAAGAAGGCATGAAGGCATCAATTCAGACCCACATTAGATGAGCAAGTGTAGAATTTGTGTGTGTGTGTATGTGTGTGCGTTAAAGTCACCCAAGGATGATATACGTTCCTTTTTTCTTGACAAGCAGGCAATTGCCAAAAATACTTTCATGCATATAACTTATTATATTCTTATTACCTTCCTAAAAATATTCTCAGAAATAGAGTTATTAAATAAAAATTTGGAGTATTTGAATGCCTCTTATGTATTGCCTGATTACTTTCCAAAATATTTGTGCCAACTTACTTTTACAATGAAGAGAAAAGCATTTTTACTACCACATTGCTATCACTAGTTATTTTAATATTACTGCATTACTATTTGTAATTACAATTACTAATTGCTATAAGAAAAGAAATGTTTTTTAAAGTTTGGAACGCACACACAAAAAAGTATGTGAACTAGAAAACTGCTTCCAAAAAAATTTCTAGATTTGAAAGTTTCTAAAATGTATATAATTACTATTAAAAGGTACCTTATTGTCTCTATTTAAATTTCTTTCATTACCTAATGAAATTAAATGTTTGTCTATTTCTTTCCTTACTGGTTTTATTTTCTCTTTTGAAAATTGCTTGCGTCTGTTATTTCTATGTACTACAGAAATTAACTCAGTGTGCTATAGAAATTAACCCAATGTCCATTGTATTTGACACAAAAATTTCCTTATACAACTTCCTTTTTATTTTAATTATTATTTTTCATTGTACAGAATTTTGTCTTAAATTTTCACATAGTTAAATCTGCTAATCTCTCTCCTTGTGATTCTTTAAGTTGTTCTTAAACTTAGAACAACATCATCCCCAAAATGACCTGAACAGGTCACTTTTTCTTTGAAAAAATCTAGGATTTTTTTTAATAGGTACACAAAGAAAAGAATGGAGGAAATGCCTGAAGATGTTCTGAAAGTGATCATCTGGTGTTTTTTCTACTAATATAGTAGGTCAGTTATCCATAAAGAGGATCCATAAAAAACACAAACGCCAATGTCAATCTGATGTGGAACATGTATTAGTAGTTCAAGAAACATTTTCTTAATTAATTTGGGTCACTATTATTTAAGGAGAAGTTTCTATTTATTCAATGCTCCTGTGTTTCCTAAACATACTGACTAAAATGTTCATGTTACTCAGAAATTGTCAATGCAAGCTCATATAGATGAGATAGATAATGTAGGAAGTGAACAACATGTATTCTTCACAAAAATCATCAGATTTTTGCCATGTACAACAATGCTCTTTATTTTCTTAATTTTGTTCTTTAAATAAATCTTGAGGGAGATACATTGGTTTAAAGGAAAGCTGATTATTCATTTACCGGGTTTCCTTTCTGTCCTCGCTCACCTTTGATACCTGGGTTTCCATGTGTACCCTGAAGGCAAAGGGAAAAAGGATTATTTTGAGAAGGTATTCTGTTAGTTTCCCATATCTTATAAAAATTGATGATCAGCTTCATCCCATAATAGGAGGGCAGATTGTAAAACCTTTACCTGCCAAGCAGAGATTCAACACTTTTCTCCTCTTTACTACACCAGGAAAACTGCACTGTCTTGAGCAGGCAGATTCCCTAGATTTGCTCAAAAGAGAATTCTCTCTCTCTCTCTCTCTCTTTCTCTCTCCCCCCCCCCATCAACTACTTTTTCTCCCAAATGATTACTTCTCAGCAGCTTTGCAAACAAAATCAAACTCATACAAAGACTTAAAACAGAGATTGCAACATGTAGGAGGATGGGAATTGTCCCTTTCCTCTTTTTGTCATTGACCACAATTCCCCACTCTTGGTCACTTTTAAAAGAACCAAGCCAGTTTGCTTGCCTTTGGTCAAAGAGGTTCTGATCCAGGAGACAATCTCAAAAGACAGGAGAAGGAAGTTTGCCAATTCTGTTCCGGAAAGGAGTGTTGTTTTCCTATTCTCAAGCCATCAAAAAGCTTGCTTTTCTGAGAACTGGTTTTGGGGCACTCAATAAATGTTAAATAACATAGTTCTATGACTTATCCCTATCTAAACATGATACTACTGAGTGACTGAAATTGTCAGATCGCCTCAGCAATTGCAAGCTTTCTTACTGTTCAATTTAAAACATAACTGAACAGCCCTTCCTGGGCAATCTCTTGGTGTAATAAGTATAAACTAAGACTTTATAGGAAAACAGTTAAAACTTTGCTTCAGCCAAAGTCAACTTCTATTGACTGCCACATTGTCACATAATGTATCTAATTTTGCATTAAAAAAAAAAGACAAATATCTCCATTCTTTAATTGGTAGTGTGGTTTTTAAAAGTTGAGGCTTTGGACCTGAGACTCAAGGTAAATGTGTCATAGTATCATACATTAACAGTACATTCCCCTCTCCATCCTCAAATACAAGCATTAGCTAAAAAATTTTATCCATGTATTTTGTGAAACATCTACACCTGGCTTGTGAACTCTAAGGATAAGGTTTGGAATCACATATAAGTAATACTGAATGAGCAGCATAGATGCTTTCTGATGACATGTACTAGAAAAATGTTCAGCAACCCCAGTAACCTTGATGGCATTTCAAATGCCTTGCCATACAGACATGGCACCTACCAGGTATTAGGCCAGGATAGAAAGGAAGCACTCGTTTTTGGATTGTCTTTGGATAGTGAATCATTGTAGTAAATCCAACCATTTACCTTTGGTTGCCAAGTAGTTATTCCATTTCACAGAATTCACCCTAATCTCCCAGAGCATCCTGACCAGCTTCCTCTCTGTGAGGCCACACAGTGTTGCTGCTGTACTGCTGGACTTATGGAAGAACAGCAGTTAACTTCCAGAGAGCTTCTGAGTTGCACGTGACGCAATAAAGCATTGTCTAACCCACTGATGATTTGCATTATCTCCTTCTATATCACTTCATTATTGAGAAATTCTGGCCCCAGTTATCATATAAGGAGTGACACTAAAATGTCTTTTGTGAGAACAACTTCATTATTTTAAACCAAGTCTGCCCTTAATTCAGGTTATTAAAATCCCAGGCTTATTTCTAAGGACAGAATTTGACCCTTTAGAAACAAAAGAAACAGTATTTCCAATTTTGCTATTTCCAAACAACTGCTTTTCAACAGTACAAAATAGTCCCAGTGTTTTCCAGTGTGAGTAGAGCTATCCTTACTAGAACTTCCTCACTTGACCCTAACTTTAAAGTAGAAATATACTCACAGGAGGCCCTGGATCGCCTGGATCCCCTTTCTCACATTCACAAATCTTGCGTTCACACTAAATCAACAATGAAACATAATATTAGCACACAGCGAAATACGGTATTTCAAATTTTATTCAGTACAAAACTAACTGGAACGCTCCCTTGAAAAAAATTTACCTTGCAAGTTTATGGAGATTTTACTCTCTCTATTAGATTACTCTAGGCAAACTAAGAGCCAGCTAATTATTAAACTCGGCCATAGTTAAATAAAATTGACATCTCATCAAAAATATATAAATAATATACAGATGCCAGTTAAAGGGGGGAAATAAGTCCATTTTCAGTGGACTTTTGGCATTTCTGCTGTTTCTTTTCCGTATAACAGATCAAAGCTCAATAATATACAAATATTATATACGCCTTTACTTGGGAAAGGAAAATATTTGGCTTATACGATGTTTTATCAATACCAAGATGCACACTTTTCCTAATTTTAGCATCTCAAATCAGAATGGGTCTTATAATAGCTGTTGACCAGGTCCAATCATGATGAAGTAGTCGTTTTCTACTTATGCACTTCAAAACAGAATGAAATAGAAGAAAATTCCAGAGCACTCTTAAGAAAAACTGTATCACCAATGTTTTGACAGCACAGAGGCCAGTATTGTGTGGAAAAACAAGGGCATCAACAACTTAGACAAAAAGTGTTTCAGAAGATTTAGACTCTGATGTGAAGTTTTAGAAATAACCAATTTATTTTGCTTATATTTCCTTTATATGTATGCAGAAAAGTGATACAGAATTTAAAAATCTGTATCTAAGTAAATCTAAAAGGACTCTTTTCATAAGTATAAAATAAAAATTGTAATGGATAAGAAAGCCAAGGTTTCTTTGGCAAGGTTTCTTTCATTCTTAATGAATACAATAACCATGGATCTAGCCATGTATAATTCAATGAAACCCATTATTCTACAAGGTTTAACTGGCTTCTATTATTTTACGCAACAATAATTGTAAATGTTCTGATGTTAAATAAGTTCAGATATTCCAAACTCTTTGCTTTAAGAAATGCACATTCAGCACAGCAGTCCTCAGCAAGCTCATGGTCATCTATTGTGCTAAGTCCTCTCCAACCAATATTGGCCATCTTCTTTTGCCATGTAGTCTGGTTGCCATCAGCAGATTCTTCTCAAAAAGAATGAGCTTAAAGACCATCAGCAGGCAGCAGGAGGTGACTGAGCTCTGTCTCTTAGCTAGGAGCACTGGGCCTAACCCTAGCCAACCCCAAAGTGGAGGACCTCTATAAGTGGCCAATGTCAGAGACATGCTCAGAGTAAAGGAAGCCATATCAAAGTAAGGAACAACTATGCAGTTTGGTTATCATTAATTTCTAAAATCACTCTCTAGAATCACATTAAATATTTCCTACCTTTTTAAAATTTTCCAACCTGCAGTGGATATGGTCGCATAAAAGAATTAAGATGGCAGCCTCAAAATAGAGTGGCTCATTTTAAAAAGAATTAAGCATTTTTATTTAGTCACACCTAATCTTCTCATGTGAATTATAATGCTGATTTGATAATGCAAGCTTTTAGAATGATTTATAGTAATCAAAGCATGTGGTGCTTACCTTCTTCTCAAATAAAACATCCTAGGAGGGAAAAAGAATAAAACATTAACTCGATTCATGGTTCTGCTTCCAGCTTCTTATTAGTCTTAATTATTCCCTATGGGATGTGCAATTTCCAAGAAGAATAGCAATTCAGCCTTTCTAATCTTGTAAAAGTAATAAAGTCTACCAGTCGACCACCCAAGGAGCGCTCCAAACCATGTAATAATAGGAGAATGACTAACATTAAAAATTGCTCTATATTTTCTAGAAACTCTATTGCATCCTATGTTTTATCTTTTGTTTCCTTTATCATCTCTATAATCTTCATAATTTAGCTACAAGTTCAGTCATAATGAGAAAGCTCTCACTTTTACTTACAAAGACTGAGTCAGAATACATAACTATGTATTTTCTTCTATTTTTTCATTCATATACATATATGCATTTATTATTCATCATTAAAGCATTAGTATTAGAGTCATAATTTCATGAAATACTAATGCGCCTGTGAAGTCAGTCAGGCCCAACCTCTCACTTTGCAATACCGAACTGTGGTTCCATGGTGGTGTGACTCAGGCAGGGTCACACATTTAGGCTTAGCCTTCTGACCATCTTCAGTGCCACTTTACACTCACAAAGGAATGAGTTAGCCAGAATATTTTAAAAACCATTTTAAATCCATAATTTTACAGAAATATCACAATCTGGTTTTTGCCCAACGCCTCTACCTCACTACTGTACTTCAGCTAGGTGGGAAACTGAGCTGAAGTGAGAAATATGTCAGAAGCCAAACTCAAGAAAGAAATTAGCCTGTGTTTACAGATAGAATTAGTACTCAGGTAGAAGTTATGTGTCAAACTGGTTCCTTATAATTGAATCTAGAGGGGAAATTTACATATGATAAAATAGAAAACTGAGGGCTGGCCAGTTAGCTCAATCAGTAGAAAGTGCTGTTGATAACACCAAGACCCCAGGTTCAATCCACCAAAAAAAGAAAACTGAAGGAAAAAGCACTGAAGTATTTGTAGCAAGGTATTAAAAATGAAGGCTCTAATGAGGAAGTTAAAGATAAGTCAGAGTGTGTACCTTTTTGGAGTAAAGTACACCCCTAAGTTTTGTTTTTACTTTATTTCCACACAAACTAATAATATAGAAGGAAGAGATAGCAAAATGCTTTAAGTGGTTCTAATGATTTAATGGGGAAAAATTAAGCTGGGAATTAAGTGTCAGTCTGGGTTTTCATCTCGTTTCAACCATCAACTAGCTATGTGGCCTTGGGCATATTGTTTAATCCTTCTGGGTAATTTTTCCCATATATTAAAAGGGAAAGTTTAACCACATGGTCTCAGAAGCTATAAAACTCGGGCCACAGACGTTATCTACAAAATGTAGAGTCTCACCTATCACCCTCCCCAGCCAAATGATTTTAAATTACTAGCCGATGTAAATCCAGGCTAAACGCAGATGAGATACTTATATCTTTAAGAGCTAATAGGTCAGGTAGAGAAACTGGAACTCAGACACACTGACAGTCTCAGTGTAAAACAGAGTTACCCCTCTTAGAACATTTGGCTGGGACTACAAAGCCGAAGGTGTGTATGTCTCACCTCTAGGCTGCCCCGGAAAATCCTTGCTTTCACCTCTCATCCTGCCATCCCTTCCAGACATACACCAGAGAAATTCTTGCACTTGAACATTTCAGCATTCACTGTTTTTAGTAGTGAAAAACTGGAAATAACTAAAATATCCATTGATAGTGGAATGGATTAATAAATGAAATACTATTTAGCAAAGTGAATGCATTGTGTTTACATATTTCAACACAGATACATTTCCAAGAGTGTTGAATGAAAAACAAGTTGTAGATGGATACATACAATAGGAGCTGAATTATGAAAATATTTAAAACACATATCAGATGCATGGTTTCCTCTAGGACGAAGAGAGGGAAAAGGAATTCAAAAGGAGATCAAGAGAGGCAATAAAACAACTAATAATTCAAACCAAATTGTAGTATTTGAGATCTACTGAAATAAAGAAAAATTCAAACTTTTGTCACTTTACAACCTTTTTACAATAAACAATATCTTTTGGGGTTTTTTAACTCATGAACTGCTCTTAATGCACCTGATGTGTAATTTTACATTTTTCGGCTCTTCATTTGAAAACACAATTTCTGCTTTGCCATATTGCTCTTTAAAAATATGTGTCATAAGGCTTAAACCCATAACGATACAAATAGCTAATTATTTTAGAACTCATCTGATTTTGTGTTTGCTGGAATTTATATTTCTATGGAAACAAAAACGGACCCAAAACTACACAATAGATAAGACTGTTTCAAACAAAGAACGAAGCCCCATCCCTAAGGGCACATATGGCCCATAAGCCCCAAAGACAGAGGACAACACACAGCAAACTGTGTAAGAAGGAGGGCTAGCTGAATGTTTCTTGGAATAGGTGGATTTTCTGGATGATTCCAAAGAGAGGAACGCAAAAGACCAACTCCTCGATGGTATGCTGTTCTCTGTATCAAAGTTTACCAGGAAAAAGGTCATAAAGACTAGTGTGGGCAACAGGACAAGGGAAGCAGTGAGTTGGGACACTTAAAGAGAGTGGACAGAAAGGCCCACGTGCACAGAGCTGGGGGGCCTTGGGGTAGGGGGGGCTTCCACTTAGAGAAACAGGCTGTGCGGAGAACAATTGGGAGACCATGGCCAAAGCCAGTGGGAAGGGCACATTCAACTATGGTCTAGGTATACACTTGAGTTTCCATGAAAAGGATGAATAGGGAAAGGCCCTCACTAGAGCAAAAGAAGATGCATTCAGAATTTTATTAATAGATTCAGATTTTTATGATGCTATGTATGTGAAAGCAGAAAGCTAGAATGGAACCACAATTCTGTGAATAAGAATCAGGTTAGTGCTGTGAGAAGGGGACAGAGGAAATGTGAGGAATGGACAAAATATTAGCATCACAGCAAACGGGATGAGAGTAAAGCACTTGGTAGGCAAGAACAGCAAACTCAATGACAAAAAAAATGTTTGCAGCTTAATATAGAGGCAAAATAGCCACCATAAAATCTAAAACTGAGAACAGAAATAAGGTTCTAAACAGAGGAAGTCTTAGAAAAAATGCAAAATGGACCATAAATAAATTAATAAAGCATAAGATTCTAAATTTATATAGAAATTATCAAGTGGATGTCTTCTTGATGTGTGAGGGAGGGGATACCTTCAATTTATGTTTTTCTGTAGAATCTTCAGAAAAAGAGAACAATGTGTCATAATCTTTATTCCCATAAAGGCTTTTAAAATATTCAACATCCAAGGTAATAGAGGAAAGAATTTTTTTCTTAATTTTCACATACTCTCTCTTACTCTCCTAAAAGACCAATTAATATATCTGGGACATGGGGCTGAATTTGTCTCTTAGGTTTTAATACTGTTATGTAAATCATAATAAAATAACAATAAAAATCTATTGCATATCCCCTTTGATTTGGAATCATCAGGTCTCTTTTGGGTAATTCAGAAGTGAAATGTTTTTATGAGGTTCTTACATGATACTTCCTGCTAGAAATGTCAAGGAATGTGCAATGATTCTTTGATTTATCTTGGCTCCTATAAAACCTATTCATTCTGGACACTTATGTCCATTAAATTCAACTCAAGTCTACTCTGCAATAAAAAGGAATAAACTGCTCATACAAAAACAGCCCAGATGAATTTCAAGATTATTATGTCGGATAAAAGAAGCCTAACAAAAAAAAAAAAACAGTACACACTATTTTAGTTTATTTATATGAAATTCTAGAAAGCATACACTAACTTAGAGTAATGAAAGTCAGATTGGTAGCTCAGGAGCAAGGGAGGGATGTATTACGAAGAGCTATGAGGACACTTTTGGGGGTGATAAAAATGTTCTGCATCCTAATTGTGTTGATGGTTTCATGGGTTCATCTGTCTGTTAAATCTCTTGGCACTGTATATTTTAACTACTTAAACTATATCTAACTAACTTATTTCAGAAGTCAACTACATTATTGTAAAATAAAAAGTTTAAAAATTCAACAAACAGTATAATAGAAATGGGTTAGATGAGGAATTTTTCCAGTAATCTGATCAACTGTCAAGTTCTCCTTCTAGATGGTGGCAATTTGAAACACTGAGCCTTGATACATCATTCTCTGAAGAGCCTAATAATCACTTTGGATCCTGGAAGTGTTTGGAAAGCAACACTCCTTCTAAGAAGTGGCTCATTCACAGAGCTTCCATCTGAACAAACAAACCGAAATCACAGAATGCTGAGGAAAAGCAGCATCATTGGTCATTTTCTGGTTTCCCCAGAAACCAACAGTCCTGCCTCCAGTCTCCTGCCAAGAGCCTTTGTTCTCAGTGGGGCAGGAGTTCTCAGCAAGGGTATGTCTGGAGGGAGTATGAACATACTGAGCCTACACATCTTGCCAAACAAAGAGCTGCCTGCCCTGCATCTTCACAGTCAGCTCTTCTCATGCTTGGGGTGAATATGAAGTAGCAACAGATGACTCATTATCACATCCCCAGTTCTATCTTGAACATGCTGAAACTTTCTGTTTTAAGTTGAGTGGTGAGGCCCCCTTAAACCGTGGCACAGGCAGGACTAGGTGTTAACCAGGCACCACTGCAAGTTTCCCATTCATGCAAAAGAACTGCTCGGAATGAGCACTCACTCCAAGCACCTTGGGGCTGGGCCATCATCTCCCTCTATGGTTTAGGCAGAACTCTTTCATCTGCCTGCAATCCCTAAGGACTAAAGGCTAGAAACAATAGTAACTTTGGAGGAGGGATGCTGTTTAACTGTTTCAGGACAGTTCTGATTGAGAAACCCTTAAAAAAAAAGTCACTATTTCCCCTCTCAACATATCTTTACAGGGTTAAGCATGCAGATTTGTTGGCCTTAAATTATCAAATAAAATGGGGATAATAATAGTACCTACATTATAAGATTGTGGCAAACATAGAATACAATAAAATACATAAAGAGCTCAGAGCAATGCCTAATACATAGGGAGAACTCAATACATGATATTATGTTTTAGATAAGAAAAACTCAGGTCTCATGCTGAAAACAACTAAGAGTTGAAAAGATAAGGGTATATTGAGAAAAGGATTGGAGGAAGGGACAAAAGGAGCAAAACAATGTCTGACATAGTGCCTGAGTTTTCTTCACAATCTATAGAAAACAGCCATATGAAATGCTCAGTACCTAAAGGACATGTTTGCCTTGTTTTCTTCCCAGGAAATCAAAGAAAACAGTATTTTTGAGAAAATGAATTTTTAACACTTAAAAAATCAACCAATTTATCTCCAGGAGTTTTCTCCTTGAGAAATGTTGTGAAGAGGGATTTAATTTTGATTGTTTTGCCTTGTGTTTTCCAAAGCAGCAAGGAAAGGCTCTCACACACAGCTGAGCAACCAATAGTGAATAGCACTGACACAGCTAATCAGACAAGACAAGCGGGACTCATTGATCTGATGGGAAGCACTGTCAGTTGACTGCAGATTGTAGGTGGTTTTAAATTGGATGGGCTTGTTAACATTTAAGAAAGAAGGAGATAATTTTAAAAATTGGAAGTCTATATACTTTGCTTCGGTAGCGTAATGTGACAATAGGTGAAACAGAGAGTCAAAAATATTTCTGTAAATGTGGGATGAGAAAAGATCAACTTAGCACAAATGTAGTAGGCCACAAGTTGAGCATAAGTCAGCAGTGCTTGTGATCTTAGTATATATAATCAGGAGACTGAAGTGTGTGACCAGGAAATAATCCTTGCAAAATCCTCAGCATTGACTAGCAATAAAGAATGCAATTCCAGGGAATGAGTTTGATATTTTCCCAGTTTATCTGGTGTAAACTATCAAGGAAGTGGAGAGAAACTTCAGAAAGATTGTTTATTCCATGTCCAAGGTGAATTTTATATATATATATATACATACACACATATATATATACATATATGTATATATATATATACATATATGTATACACACACACACACACACACACACACGCATTTTTTTTTCATCTTTTGGGCCAACTATCTACCCTGAAAGAATTTATAGCCAAGATACCAATATTATTATGAGAAAAATATAGCCAACCCATTAGTTACCTACCAGGCGATCCCGAATTTTATCTACAAGGGTTGGATCACTCAGCAGTAGAATGGGTTCACTGGATGAATCCCCAGATATCAAACGGAGTTTGGCTTCATTGACTACAGTGGAAAGTCCAATGGTGATAAACGATATTCCTGAAGTTCTGGCATCTTCAGAAATACTTTGAACATCTGGATTCTTTGGATGGTCGATGCCATCAGTCATCAGCAAAGCGACCTTCACACCATCCTTTCGCCCTTCTCTCTTAAGTAGCCTAGTGGCATTGGAGATGGCATAATAAGAGAAGGTACCTTGCCCAATTAAATTCATAGACTTGACCCTCTGCTTAAAAGTCTGCAGGTCTTTCCAAGAAGAAAAAGGTGGATCAATTTGGACAGAGCTGCTAAACTGAAGGGCTGCCAGTTTGATGTCATATTTCAAGGAGCGACCCAGGGTCAACTGGAAAATCTTGTCGCTCAAGCTGTCCACAAAATCTTTCTGTGTATCAAAGAGGACAATTTTAGAACTTTCAGAGCTGTCTACAATGAAGACAACGTCTATGAAGCAAATGGAATCTGAAATAGAACAAATAGGTTAGGCGAAATAATTGTCCGTACTCATGAAACAACTTTGCATAAGGAAAGCCCTGAGGTGGTATGTTGCGTATTTTCTGTTTTTGTGAGGAGTGGAAAGTGAATGACAGACACCTTGGGGATAAGGCTTAAACTGTAAAAAACTAAATCACTTTCCAAGCCTATAAATTCTTTTCCCCTTGTAAACTCATGTAAATCAAAAGCAAACAAGTAGACAAAATATTATGAATTCTAAGCATCTTCTCAATGTTAAAACCTGCTTAAAGTGAAAAGAAAGGAGAGTGTATCACATTTTTAAAATTCAACAAACACTGGGCAAAGTTGTCTAGAAGTAATTAATACTCTAATTCTCAGGTTGTGTGTCATATTGGTGAGTCTCCACTTTGGGGTTTTTGTGCTTTTTTTTTTCAAGGGAGAAAATGACTATATACATCATAGCAATAGTAAAGGGGAGAGAAGCAACTTATAAACAGAGATTTTAAGTTAAGAGAATCCTAGCTCTGTATCTTACTAGTTAATTTGCCTTGAATGTGCCACTTAAACTGTCTGAGCCTCAGTTTCTTTGTCTATAATCTGTGGGTGGCAACTTTTGTCCTTCCTATTTTACAAGGTTCCTATGAGGGTCAAATGAAATAATAAATGCACAAGTGCTCTAAAAACTCTGATGTGCTTTAAGTTATGTAAGGTGTGTTATTATCATAATATCATAATTATACTAAAGGAGAATGTCACATGTACACATATATATGTGGTTTACTATTTATATCAAATTTTCCTGAATTTATACTAAGGAAAGTTTATATCAGGGTTTTAACAGGTTAAAACTAGTAATTAAAAACAAAAAGAAAACTTTTTTTTTTTTTTTACCTTGGAGGTCATTTTTCCTTGCAAGTAAATTTGGCTTTTGTCCTTTCTTTCTTTGTGCATGCACAGTTTGACTTATAAAAGCTGGCAAAAGCAGGAGACACAAGATAAAACATCTGTTCCACATTATGTCAGATGGTGAAAAATCATCTGCCTCGTAGCACCTTTAATAGAAAAATCAGTTATAAATACTGTGATGAAATATGCTGTTTGCTTTTTTTTTTTTATTTTAAACCAGCAGGGTTGAAAACAGGCATCTGACCATAGAAAGGGACCCTCATTCAAATTTCTAGAAAAATATTCACATTGAGATTTTTAAAGTTGCTAATCTAAATAAATCATAGCACCATGACCAAACATTTATGTGTGAATATTTCTATATAATCAAAGAACGACATTCAAGTATTCTTCAGGAACAAAGAGTAGGGAGAGCCATTTAAAAACATTGCAATCTTACTCTATATGGTGACTGTGGTTTTAATCATAAGGTCTGCTTTGACATTTCCAGATCAAGATTCTTTGGGGTAAATTCAGATTGCTACATGGTCATTTCATTCATTTGCATTATAACTGATTCCTGAGAATTCCAATATTTTGCAGAATTGTAGACAATCACCATCATTTCAGTCTTAATATTACACACACAACTTCAGTGAGTTCAAAGAACAAGGTAAAAATTAAATTCCTCTTATGCTTCCATAGAACCCCATTTCTCTTGTCTATTCTTGCTTTGGAAACTTTGTCTCCACCAGGATTCCAAGCTGGACTGCAGCTATATATCCAGTGAATCAAAAGAGCGTGAGAGCAAAAACCATAGATTCTCCTAAAAGCAACGGAATATAGGACAGAAAAGTCAGGAAGCACCTCCAAACAGCCAGAATCTGATTTTCTGGGTAGATTAACAATGAAAAGTCTAATCTATATTAAAATCTTCAGTCACCTGCATCAGTCAGTATGCCCAGCTACGCACCAAATGACTTCTAAACTCAGAGACTTCTCTGGCAAGAGAAGACTGATGTGTTGCTAGCTCAGTATACACAACAGAATGGGAATGAGAAACCTTATTTTGAACCAATAATCAGCATGGTTTCGAAATGATTGACTGCTTAAACTAAACTGACTTCAGGAGTTCTGGAAAACAAGAATCATGTTTTCCTTCTTTGGTACCTGCCTTCAGGAAATGGGAATTGGGAAGTCATGAGTACAATTTTTCCAGGTTCTAAATAGAGGGTGGAAATATATGCAAAGGCGATGAGGAGTGAGATGGGAGATTGTAGAGTAAGCATAAAGCAAATGTACTTCACAGTGCCTGCTTTTCCAAAGCCTTGCAGTTTCAAATATTGACCTTACAAAAACCAGGAAATTTTCCCCTGGCTATATAGTCTCTGTTGTAAGATAAAGAGTTGTAACACAGCAAGACTGCTGGTTTAAAGACAGACAAGTTACTGACTGATATGTAAAGATACTAGGAAGTTGCTGTAGGGAGAAGGAATGTTTTGCTAAGATCAAGCTTTTGTTAGTGGATCGATTTAATTGCATGTTACCAGCTTCTATTGTTAAACTTGTTAAACTGTACTTAGCAATAACCCCACCTATGTCTCTTGCTGTAACTTCCTGGGCTGGAGAATAAATGTGGGAAGAGAGCCCCAATTTGTGGTTAATTTCCCAAATGGAAGGAACGCCTTGCTCTTGAGGGTTCAGGGAGATTAACCCCTTTATGGGGCTTCTCACTGCTCAGAAGAGATGGGCTTTGAGTAATCTTTGGCAGCTCCGTCACCCAGGGGAGTAGGGGTGACAAATCCATGGGAGGCAAAGCAACAGGGGACTGAGTTCTTTCATACATGCCAGGTGGGCAAACCCCAAAGGGAAGCAAAGCTGTTGTGTTGGGGATAGACCAATGACTGGCTTCATGCCATCATCTGCTCCTCAAATAGCATTGTCCAGCAGGAAGTTTATCAAGAGTACTTTGGATCAGTATGGCCAAGCATCTGGGCTGGCAAGTGCATCAAGTGCAATAGGCCAAATGCCAACTGATCTTCAGAGCAGGTATGCTAAGATGAGAAGACAGCTGGGCATTTAAAAAAAAAAATTGTGCTAAAGAAATAGAACACACAAAGGGCATTTCTCCCCGAGTAACCCCCTTGCTAACCCAAGAAAGGAATACAGAAGGATGTACAACTTTTAAATCTGAAGATTAGTGCAAAGATAAGGATATATGGGGGGGGGGGAGCTGCTATTGCATTTTCAGAGGGAAAAAGGAATAACACATGTCTTTTCTCTTTTGTTGAGTCCATACCATGAGGAACATCTCAGAAGTTCTGGAAATAAAAGACTGAGAATTTAATTTCATAGAGAGCAAGAGAGATTTTACAAGCCACATGATCAGGAAAATCTTCACAGACTTAAAGAGCGTGATTTCCATCTAGGATCTTGAAAAGAAAACACTTCTCATCTGTAGGCTTCATTTAGGGCTTTGGAAATGCTGACTTTTTCAAATAAAGACTTGTTTTTCCCCCAAACTAAGCACCTGTTCATGCAGTTTTCTTGGCATATAATCATGAATTCATACTTGAACGCCTGTATAGATGATGTTCACAAACAAAACTTATTCATTATCAATAATCACAGTATCTCCTATTTTATTAGTATTTGCTCTGATATTTTTTATCTAACCCTCCCAAACTGAAGTCCTGCTACTTGTTTATGTTTCACAATAGTAGCCAAAGAACACCCTTATTCCTTTCTACTTTTCTTGCTCTAGTTTTTTTTTAGTTCTACTATCATGCTGAAATCTTTGTCCTTTGTTAATCTGTCATCTTGAGAGCCCACCCATTTCTAATCACTTTTACCATGTGTTATAATTCTCAGCTTTTAAATTTTTCACCTTTCTCTCTTTCAGATGTCACATACAAAAAAATATATATTTCAGGGGGGAAATGCCATTAGTTAAATGAAAGAAATGTAAACCTCTATGTTTACTATTGGTTAAATTTCATAAATGCAGAAACAATGGTGACCTTCAACCAAATGCCATATTTTTTTTTGTTTTTTGCCTAAAATTTATTTTGTGTAGATATCAGGATCAATAAATCCAAGAGACCTTATGTTTCATGATTTTTTTCAAAAATAAAATAATCTTTTTTAGCAGATTTTACCAATTTTATTCACAGTGTGTGCATCCCATTTGTTTCTACATGACGATAAAATGATTGAATAAAGACTTTATTCAAATTGCTAAACTAGCCAAGTTATAAAGTATTCTATAATTAATCCTGAATTGTAAAAACTTGTTCCAAATTAAGAAAAAGATGCCCAAAAAATCATCATGATGATACTATTTACAGACTGTAAATTAAAAATAAATTTTAAAATAACTTTAAAATAAGTTTAAAATTTTTATATTCTAAGAATTATTCATATTTTTCTAATAATTGATTTAAAGTAATATCAGAGGGTAAAAATTTTTGACAAGCTTTCTTCACATAATAAGTGTGTAAACCATTTAGTCTTCCACCATTCCTAGATGGTCCTATCTTATTTCAAGTGACTAAAACAAAGCAATTATGCCTTACCTTATAAAGTTTGTCAAACAGGAATTAAAGACTGGTTCAGTAAATGCCAACAGCAAGGACTATTGTTGGGGATGGAGTTAGCTATTTGGGATTGGTCTGTTCTGTGAGAAATAAAATTTGTCTTTGCTTTTGGATCTTTTGCAACCTTTTATTCATGATTATTAGACAAAGTTAAAGCAAGAGTGGTCAGGCATTTGGCCAGGGTGCAAGATCTGGGTGGGATCAGTAAGCAATTTAAAGGAACAGTGTCCTTTTGGAACAAGACTGTCTTTTTCAGAGTATTGAAAAAAACAACTTAAGCGAATTTTCTACATTTTAGGCATTTGTTGACAGCCTGCCTTTGTTTCTCATCAGATTCCTTCTCTTTTTATTCCTACATTTTTTTTGCCTGGGGGATGCTCCCTAAGATACTGGTTCTGAACAGCTCTGTGAAGGAGTATAAATGACACCAGACTCAGATTCAAAACTGGTTTTTCAAGAGAGGAAACAGGTTAACAATTATTGAAGCTGGATAAAGAGTTGATTGTTCTAGTCTTTCAATTTCTGTGATTTTTGAAGTTTTTCATATTAAAAAGTATATAAAATATATAGTAAAAGAGTGATCTGAGTTTAGTTCTGCTTCTGCCCCTAACTTCTATGGGGTCCTCACTTTTCCACTTATGAAATGAGGAGGTGGCTTTAATTATTTATTAAGATCCTTTCAAACTATAACATGAGAGGTAGATTTAGAGTGGTCAATATTCTGAGGTCTCTGTCCAGGAAAGACGGACACCACGGTTGTTCCATTCTATTTTTTTCCTATTTTCTATTTTGTGGTTACAGCCCATATTAAGTCAATGTTTATCAGTGTAAAACACACTGCCAAGAAGCCACTTGATCCCTAGACAACTAACAGGCAGGCTTCTCTATGGACTGACTGTGAGATAGAGGATGGCAAAATCATCAGAGGCTGCAATATAAATGTCCATGTAATAATTATTTAAAATCAACATTTTAACATTTAAGAATTTCCTTATTGTGATAATAATAGCCTCCAATTTATGAATATTTCCCAGATGCTAGACACTGTGCTAAGTGCTTCACATACATTAACTCTTTTAGTTCTCTCTAAGCACAACTACTTATTTATAGCGGGTGCTGTAAGAATTCACATTTTTCAGAAGTGGGGGGGTGGTTAACTTGTCTACTGTCATATTAAAGCTAGAGAATGCCGGAATGTGGTTTTTAACTCAGGTCTATTTGACCCTTGAGCCTCACTTACAACAACCATTGCATCATTAAATTAAGTATTCATGTGAATGTTCATGTTTTCATAGTCTCCTCACCACAAAGTGGTTTTTAAGGAACAGAGGAAGATCTGTGCAGCATTGGTAAGAGAAAGAAGGAACAGTGGGTATACCGCAGAAATAACAGTGGAATTTCCCAGGGAGCCACCATATATGCACCTAACAGCCTGTGGATGTTACCCACATTTTTCACTTTTGTGAAATGAGAATCATGGAACAGGAAGTAGCATTTTTTTAGGTCAACTCTCTTTTTGCTGGGGCAGATTAACAACATGAGAATAATAATGCCTCTAAGAAGCAAATAGGTGATTCCTGGACAAGAGAAGTGGACTAAAGCCCTACTGCTTTGGAACTGTTCTGATTAAAGTTGGTGGGGGGTCGGTGTCCTGCCTACTCATCCACTCCCATCCATCCCTCAACATCGAATAGGATAATCCAAACCCAAGGTTTTCTACCTCTCATTCCCAGGTGTAGCAATCAGCACTCAGTTGACTGGGTAGAGGACTCAAGAAAATCTTGAGTTCTGTCAATTTACATAAGGTCATTGGCTTTGCACCCAGAAAAACAATGCACCATGGCTGAGGACTGCGATCTTAATCATAACCGATGGTCTTGAATTAATGTGCTACTGGACATATACCAGACCAAATAAGACAGCATGGATAACCATGATGACTAGAAAAAGGCAACTTGGAGCCCATGCCCTTCTGACAATTGTTCTGTAGTCAAGTCTTTATAAAGAAAGGTAGCACATTATTTTTATTATTACTACTATAGATGGTTCAGAGTAAGCACTCTATAAACATTTGTTGTATGAATGATTACTTTTTAGTTTTCATCTATCACCTGATGACTATGATACAACAGATTGATGTCCTCCAGAGCCCTGCTAGATAGAAAATAGTTTTTCAAATTTTTCAAATTTTTAAAAATATTCTACCATTGTAGAATCTATATTGGTTTTATTAGTTTGGGTACCAGTGCCACGATCTCCATTCATGATCATAATTTCAATAATGATAGTATTTTGGGTTCCTAGCATCATTTAAAGGGGCCAAAGTCTATTATGACATATATCTCAGAAAATTTTATCTGCATGAAGTCATAGAAACACAAAAAACGGTTGGTAACAAATAAGATCAAACTTGTATCAAAGTTATGCATCTGGACTAAGACTAAGGTACTGTGTAAGATTTCAAAAGCTTCTCCCAATTTCAACTGCCTCCCACACTACTGACCTGAAGTAAAAAAGAACATTACCAACTGAATAGGGAGAAATCCATGATCTTCTCACCCAGTTTGGAGAAATTTGTTGTTAGAAGTCCCCTTCTATTATTTTTTTCCAGTATAAAAGCTTGATATATTAGAATTTCTAACACTTGCCTCAGATCTCTGGAGTTTCTGGGATTCGTTATCCTCTTGGCTCCAAGATTATGACTTGCACATTCTCTCAGTCCTTCATCAGTAAATTAGAGAAACACCAAATGGCATTGGTCCTATTTATCAACAAAGGGAAAGATTAAAAGCATTCAAAGACAATAAGGAAGTGAAAATTATCATTGGTAATAAAACATGGGACAATGTTGCATTGGTCATATCCAGGGTTACAGGGGGCAGGGGAAGGGAGGTCGGGGATTAATTGGGTGGGTGATACAGGGATAATTGCATTTGTGGTAATGCGCATGCTGGTAGTATTGATATGACCATCACATCTTGGGCACAGGTGGTGACAGTCAGCTTTGTACCCCATGAATATGTATAGTCAATAAAAAACTATATAAAAAAATAAACTCTGATATTATTATTTTAAAAATACGGAAAATGTGGCATCGCTTAAGTATGGAACAGTGTGACTCCAGTCCTCCCTCCCATCACCACCATCACCAAATTCTGAATGAGTTGACCTTCTATATTCCCTCTACTCTTTTGTTATTCTTATTATCTAATAATAACAATAACTTTAGTAACATTATTTTTAAATGTAGTTTTAGGTTTACAACAACATTTGACAATTATTTTTTATATTGTTTACACCCTGATATGTCTTGCTTCATTATTTGTCATTTGGTCCCCAGCTTGAGTAATTGTGTCACATATGCAACACACTGTGCCTCCTAGACCACAGTGACAGCATAAACTTCCATTGTACCAATCTTATGGCTATTTCTTTAAAATGTTCCTTAAATATTGATATTTTCTCTTTCCATGTTGTTTATTCCTAACTAAAAGCAATTATAAAAATCAGGGTGCTATCTGAAAAAATTTACAATTTTCCTTTCTAAGAAATATCTGAAAATGGATTGGTCCAGTTCTATCACAGATTTGAATGTTCAATTTTTTTTTCTTTAATTATTCGCTTCAGTCAGTGGATAGAGCAGTCTTAACCTTTTCATGCAGAGCCCTCCAAAAGAGAAAGATCAGATCTGTTTATTTACACCGTGACCAAACCCTGCTTTTAAAGTGGGAAGTATTTTCTATTTTTCATTTAGTTTATTTTACATTTTAGTGTTGTACTATATCTTCAACAGTTAAATTCTTCAATTACCCACTAGTTGCTATTTGAAGTTGTATTGGAGAGAAACAATAGCATCAGATCTCAGAATTGGGAGAAAACTTAGGGACCATTTTCATTTAATTCTTCCATTTCACAGTTGATAAAATAGAGGGCAGGTGTTGAGATCCACTGAAAGGTCAAAGGGAATAAAGTTTAGATCTCTGTGTGTCAACTGGCCATCTTTCATTATCCCTAAATACCCCAGGAAGTTTCTAGGCCTTTGCACCTACCAGGCTGGTGCCAGAGCAGAAGAAAAAGGAAGCAGTATGCCCAACAATTTATGTTTGGAAAACATGGATTTAATTTTGTGGCAAACGGCTCAGGATAAATCTTCATGGGCTAATTTCCAGCACGGTGTAAGTCTCACAATGTGTGTGTGTAATTCTTAATGCCTGAGCCATCAAAGGCAATATCACTTCTTAGAACCTTCAGTGGGTTGAAGAACTTTTTCCTCCAGGTTTGGGCAGGTTTACCTGAGTAGCTAGGGATTGTTACACTGATTTTAGTGACCCATGGTCCATGTTTTGATACCTCATCGAAATACAAAAGTAATATAAGTAGATATTATTATTTGTGCAAATAATAAGTTGCAGAAACTCGATACTCACTTGAGTTTTCTGGTCAGTGTATTTGGGATTTAATAAGAATATCCAACAAAGAAAGTTTCTAATAACTCTATCAAATTCGTGGAAGAAAAGTGTTTTAAGAACATTAAGTTAACTTATTATCCCACTTACGTCAACCCATTACAATGCTGGTTTACACAACAATTGTTTCTAATAAGGTAATAGAGTCATCTATTTTTTGAATTACACCTAAATCATGTAGTTCCTCCTTCTTTTTTTAGGTTATTTCTACTTCTGTCCTTTTAGATTCTGTACTAAGTGTAAATTATTCATTGACAGTTTTCAGTGAAAGGGATTTAAGGTGAATTAATTTGTCAGTATTTGTGGACATGAAAAAACTTTTAATAATATTAAACTGCACAAATATAAGGTACCTATTATAATCATTATTCATTATATCCAGAACTATAGATTCTAAAATTGCACATGCATAATTTTATTTAATGTAAGTAACTTTTACTTAATTATGTAATTTCTATATGTAATTTTATTATGCTAATTGACCAAATTCAGAAATGCCAAATACTAATACAAATTAGGACTGACAGTGGGTCTTGAGGGACTACAGCTTGAAAAAAAGATATTTGGGCACCCCCTTGTGGAGCTTTGTAGAAAGACACTGTGCGAGAGTTAGCTCGTCTACTATCGTTACAGATTAAAATTCTTAATAGCCTATGATGTGGAACAAGTGGGATGTAAGTTGCTTTCTTCAAATTTTCTGGGTATAGGAATGAGTGGACAAACCAAAGGGGTGATAAAACTACATTTTTATATGAATCAAGAAGTTCCCTAAGTAACATATGATGGAATCTAAAATTCATTTATTTAACAAACATTAGTTTGGTTCCTACAATATGTGAGGTATTGGCTTGAAAACAAATAAGACACCGTCACTTCAACCCACTGCAGGGGCTAAGCAAGTAAAAGGAAATGGCAAATTTTACCTCCAAAAAATTTTGTAAGCAATCAGATTAACTCTAGTTACCAATACCATGCTAAAGTGTTTCAGAGCAAAATGTACTGGTGTTTGCAACTTACTTTGAAACATATCGTTAAAAAAAAAAAGGTTGATAGAGGTATGGGTAGATGGATAGACACGCAATAGAGCAAATATGTTAAGCGTACATCAAACGTCAGTTGTGGAATCTAGGTGATGTATAGTGGGTTTGCTGTATAATTCTGTCAACTTTTCTGTGTTTGAAAGTTTCATAACAAAATGTTACAAACACACAAAAAAAGGCAATGGCAATATAGTGTGAAAATATTCATAAAAGAGACTTGCAAAGGGGGCACCCAGCCAAAACCGGGACACAGAGGTTGGAAGTGCAAGAGCAGAGGATAAATAAGTAGGGGTTCTTTTGTGCCATGTTAAAGGTTTTAAACTTTCTCTTGAATGCAATGGGGAGGCACTGAACAATTTCAAGAAGGGGAGTGAAATGATAACATTTTCATTTTAGGAAAATCACTCTGGTGGCTGTGTGAAGAATTAATTGCAGGAAAGCAAGTCTGGAGACTTAGAGACCTATTAGGAAACTGTTATTATAACACCAATGAGAGATAAGGCTCCCAAGTACCAGCAGTGGGAATGGAAAGAAGTAAATAATTCTGAGAAATATTTAGGGAGCAGAATTAAAGAGCTCAGTACCTAATTAGCCTAGGAAAGTGTAAATAAAGATGATATCCAGGGGTTTGCTAAAAAGTAACAACTGGTTCCCTGGGAGGGGTCGAGGTGTGTGTGTACACAAGTTTGCTCATAAGTTTATTATAAGGTTACTGCTATAAAGGATTGTGATACAGGATTTATAAATAATAACAAGATATACAATATTTTATTGTCAAATTAATAGAGCAAATTGTTCTCACAAAATGCTTTCATTGATTTTTAGCCAGATTCTTGTATCCTTAGCCAATCTATGCTTGCAATTGATGAATGATGTATAGTTCCAACAGAGTGTTGATTTTTCCTTCCTTTAACAAGTAAGACAAAGCAAAACAAGAAACAAAAGATGTATGTGTGTTGAAACTTCATTTGTTTGTCAATGGTATAAGCAACTTCGTAGCTGAATAAGATAATGATTTTCAAATACTAAAATATTTCCTCAACTTTTTTTGTTATTCAATTATTGCAGATACAATTCACTTTTTAGTTTAACCTGCCTTAAGTTTTCTTATTCTTTTCTTTAGTCTAGACAATTGACAAAACAATAATTCAAGTCCTAATTTGTAGCAGATTCTGTGTGTGAATACTTCCACTATGACAGTATACCATTATACGGCAATATATATAGCAGCACATCATTATATAGAATTTCCACTCTACAGATGTGATGGATGCCAACAACTTCAAGAACATAAACAATAGTAAAACATTTGGTACAATAATCAGGAGGTGATGAGTTTTAAGTACTTATTACTGTTGTTTTTAATATGACGTTTAATTATGAGTTTAAATATGTAATATTTAATAACATCTATGTTTAACGGCCAGCTCACAAAATTCTTGAAAATTTGACAATTGGCTTCCAAAGGTGTCACATGCCATCTTCAACACTCTAGTGACTATACCTAATTTCCAGGCCACGTGGTGCTCTTTTGCCTCTTAAAAGAGCACAGCACACAGGTCTGAGAATTGGTTCTGCAACTTACTTGCTTTTTAACCCTAGACATGCAACATACTAAAACCTCAGTTTCCACATCCACAAAGAGAAGGTTATGAGGAAGAACCTAATAAAAATAATGATAGCAGCAAGAACAGCAAAAATAACACATCTCTCACAGTGGCGTGGTGAGTATCAAGAGCTGTGTAAGTGATAAAAATCCATAAATGTTCCATAATCCCTAAAACAACTTAAACGATAAGTGACACTAGAAGAAATTTATAACATATAGAATCAGTATCCAGCATACATAAACATGCCTACTAAGAAAAAACAAAAAAAAAAAGAAAAAAGAAAAAGCGGGTGGTTGTTGGGAAAATAGAATAATTTAATCAGGCTCCCCTCGCCTCAGGGCCAGTTAGGGGGTGGTTCAGCGGGTTCTCTGTAAACAAATTGGGGGGGTTGGGGGGTGGAGTTGGTGCGCATGCGTGGTGCCGTGGTTTCCCACGCAGCCATGCTTTCCAACCTATGGCTTCCAAGGACCTGTTTGCCGGTTATCTAGCTCATAGACCTGTGTGTAAGGGGTCTGGTGACCCAGCTTGACGTAGGAGGGGTCCGGGGACCCAGCCTGGCATGTGAGGGTTTGTTACCCAGTCTGTGAACGGGCTTGAGGGGTCTGTGAGCTCCAGACCCAGCCCTAGCTCGACAATTGGCAACGTCAGCTGGATTCTGACATTAGCCTAGCCCGAGCGCTACAATTGGCCTAGTCGGTGCAGGATTACAGGCAGGTAAAAGAGCATGACAGTGGTGGAAATAGGACATAAAAGGCAATTATAGAAGAGAAAACTGAACAGTCAATAAACATAGGAAAAGGTGTTCACCCTCATTAACAATCATGAAAATGCAAACTAAACAATGCTGAGATATCATATTTCTCCCATTAGACTGGCAAGTTTTAAAGAGTAAGAAGGGTTAACAAGCTGTCATAAAATGGGACACTAATAGTGGGAGTGTGATCTGGTAAAACCACAATTGGAGAGCAATTTGGCAGTATTTCACCAAAAATGGCAGTACCCATTTCACGTCTCGTAATATATCAAAGAGAAATTCTAGCACATTTGTTCAAAAGACAAACATGAGAATGCTTATTACAGGAAAATGGTGGAAACAAAGTATTTATCAGTAAGCTGGATAAATAATTTGAGGCATAACTAAATTCATTCTTTTATTCAGTAAATACATCTTGTTACCTACCTTGTTCTAGGTACAGAGGCTGTAACAATGAACTAAAATAGAAAAAATTCCAGACTTCATGTAGCTTACATATTAGCATAATTTAGTATTCACTAAATGATAAAAATAAATATGGAGCAAACAGAATGAATGGACCAAATATACATAATTTAGGGCCTGGAAGCAGGCAAGACAGCATACCCGGGGTCTTAGGCAGGAGCCAAGGGTAGTCCACTCTGCCTGAAAGCAGATAAGAGAGCATGCCTGGGGTCTTAGGCAGGAGCTGAGGGCACCATCCCCCATTTGGAAGCAGGCAAGAGAGCATGCCAAAAACACCACTTCTGTGCAAGTAGCCCACCAAAGCCACCACCACAGCCTTGGCTGCCACAAAAGTGGCTCAATGTCATAGCAGTAGCCTCAGCTACTATGCAGGTGGCCTGCTGGACACTCAACTGCGTTGACAGAAAGAGAGTCACCAGTGGAGACGGGAAAGAGAAGAGGATGTCTCACTCCTCAAAGGCCACTCCGGAGTAGTAAAAGAAGGAATTGCTATACCAGATGACCAGACATCCTCACCCTTCACATCCTGTCTCTTTAGGACTCAAACCTTCATCCATGGGAAAATCCAAGTGCCCAACCTCAGCTCTGCTGAGAGTCATTGTCCCAAGTCAAGCTCCTTGACCTTGGCCCTCTCTTCTCTTAAGGTGAGTTATTTCCTGGCTTCCTATATACTTAAAATGCCAATTCCCCAACTATGGTGTACAAGGCCCCATATGATCTGGCATTTCTTCAAATTTTTCTTCTACCATTCACTCCTTTGCTCTCTACTCTCCAGCCCACTTTGATATTTCTGTTTCTAAACCAAAAAAACCTATTCCCACCTCAGGGCCTTTGCTCTTACAGTTTCCTCTGCTCAGAATGCTTGGCCTGCAAATCTTTGCATGGCTGGCTCCTTATCACTCAGATCTCATTTCTTCAAGTCTTCCTTGTCTGTTGACATTCCACTCTGCCAATTATTTTTTTATTGCTTTGCCTTATATCACTAACTGAAATAATTTTATTTGTTTAGTTGTTTATTTTTTGTGTTCTCTCACTAGAATTATCTTCTAGGAAACAGGAATCTCATCAGTGTAGTTCAGGGATAGGCAAACTTTTTAGTTAAATGGCCAGTAAATATATTAGACTTTGCAAGTCATATGGTCTCCATTGCAACTACTCAGCTCTATCATTGTAGCACCAAATCAACCATAGACAATATGCAAACAAATGAGCATGGTTGTGTCCCAGTAAAACTTTATTTACAAAAACAGGCAGCAGGATGGAGTTGGTCCAAGGGCCATAGTTTGTTAACCTATACTTTAGATCACTATCACCCAAAATGGTGGGTAGCTCATACATAGTTCATGAAATATTAATGGATATTTGTGGAATAACTTAATGGAAGTGCACAGACTTCTGTCAGGATCACCCAACCAACTATATCATTAGATATGCCCAAACACAGAGAAATCTCAGCCAAAAAAAAAAAAAAAAAAAAAAAAAAAAAAAAAAACAAATGAGCATGGTTGTGTCCCAGTAAAACTTTATTTACAAAAACAGGCAGCAGGATGGAGTTGGTCCAAGGGCCATAGTTTGTTAACCTATACTTTAGATCACTATCACCCAAAATGGTGGGTAGCTCATACATAGTTCATGAAATATTAATGGATATTTGTGGAATAACTTAATGGAAGTGCACAGACTTCTGTCAGGATCACCCAACCAACTATATCATTAGATATGCCCAAACACAGAGAAATCTCAGCCAAAAAAAAAAAAAAAAAAACAGTTTAGATTCTAGACTCTAGCTGGGACTTCACACTTCCTAACTGGATTTCTTGTCCCCTGTCTTACCTCACCCCAAACCCTCCACAATCTGTCCAGAATGCCAAATACATCTAACTAAAGCACAACTTTCATCAGCCACTTTCCCAACATATAGCTTTGAAGATATTATGCTATATGACACAAGGAGAGGCACCAGCAGAGACCAAAAAAAACCAAGAGGTCCTTTCTCTCCACAAAGCACACTCCCGAGTAGTAGAAGAAGCATCTGATTTATGATAATAGGGGAGGACTTGATCACACCTGTCTCAGCATTGGACAGATCATCCAGGCAACAAACCAACAGAGGAACAGTTAATGTATCAGATGGAGAGAACAAATCTACGGTTATTAGAGGGGAGAAGAGGAGGGAAAAGGGAGGAAGGGGGAATGGGAGGAGGAAGGAGAAGAAAAAGGGAGGAGGGTAGAGATTGGATAAGGGGCATAAAGAATAAGTACAATTTATAACAATGAATGTGCTAATTTTTTTTAAAAGGTATTATGCTGTAGCCAGGACTCTTTCAACTTTTAGTAACAGAAATCCAACTCAAACTAGTTTCAGCCAAAAAAAAACAACAACAAGAAAACCACAAAATCTTGTTAAAATGCAGATTCTGATTGGGAAAGACTGAGATGTGGCCTGAGATTCTGCATGTCTAACAAGTTCACAGTTAATGTCAATGCTACTGATCCCAGGAGAAATAAAGCTCTGAATAACTGAATCTAGGGCTTAACCAATTTGGTCAGCACAAAAACCAGGACAAATGTTTTTCAGACAAAAACATTATCTATATTAGGGGTCAACAATGTAGACATCCCCATTATCCACAACCGGTGTCAGCAAACTACACCATACAGGCCAAATCTGCCTCCTCGCTACCTGTAAATAAAAGTTTATTTGAACTCAACTATGACCACTCATGTTGTTGGCTGCTTTCTATCTACAACACAGAATTGAGGAGTTGCAACAGAGATAATATAGTCCCCAAAGTCTAAAATATTTACTATCTGTCCCTTTACAGGAAAAGGTTGCCACTCCTGATCTGCAAGATAATGTTCAAACTGTTTAGCCTGACATTCAAAACTATTGACAATCTGTAAGTAGAGGTTAGTCTACCATTCTCTAAATTTGACCATCCCTGCAGTGACAGTGGATCCTGCCCTAGTCAAACACGCTCCTCTCCGTTTCTGCCACACCAGAATCCAACCTCACTTACACCGTGCTCCCCCCCTAAACATTCCCTCAGTCCTTTCTTCCTGCCTACATCTTACCTACCCTTTAAGGCCATATATGTCCCATCTTCATGATGGCTTCCCCAGCTTTTCTAGCTGAAGTGAACATTGTGTTTGCTTTCCTAACAGTCTTTCCCCTGCATAAGTTTGCCAGATAAAATATAGACATCAATTGATTCTGGATTTCAAATAAACAATGAATAGTGTTTTAGTGTAAGTTTGTCCCATACAATACTTGGATCACACTTATACTCAAAAAAAAAAAATACTCATTGCTTACCTGAAATTCAAATTTAACTTGGTGACCTGTAATTTATTATGCTAAATCTAGCAACCATAACACTGACCCATCTCTTATTACCAGGATATTTGTGCAGGTATTAACACATCTGCCAGGTAGCTGATATACTTTGATCCATATGCATGTGGTTCAGACTAAACTGATCAACATAATTCCATGCCCTAGCCATAATAATTTAGAGGTAGACACATAGCCCAATTTAGACTAATGAGACTATAAAGATGTTTGCTGGTGGTTTCTGGGAAAGACTCTTTCTTGCTCTTTTGAAAGAGCTTTCAGAAAAGACCTTTCACAAAAAGAAATCTGTGCAGTTAAAGGCAGCCATCTTATAATAAGGTGAAAGTCAGTCTTTTGATGAGGCTAATCAGAGCAAGAGAGAAGAAAAAGAAATCTGGTCCTTATTTACATCAGTGAACCACCAATCAAAGCAAACTTGAAACTCATACTATCTCTGGACTCATAGGCCAAATTCTCCCTTTTTTTATTTAAACCAGATTGAATTTGCTTAAACCCAATGCTTCTTAACTGGTGTGTAGTCTACAGAGATCACTTTCTACTCTGATTTTTCCAGAGTTATATATGGCATCATTCATCTACTAATATTTATTATGTTTTGTACTGAAGTGTAAATATTTTATATTATATAATAATACTCAAATATTATCTCTCTCAATAAGTTAAGGGCAGAAATTTAGTGAGGGTCTTTTTACTTCTTTTATAACACCCATGGTGATGTACATACAATCACTCATCAATAATAGCTGCAGCATGAATAACTATTTAAAATTATTGTAGTATTCTGTGACATACAAAGATTTTGATGACTTAAACCTGCAAAATTCCCCAAAGTATGTCATGGGAACCTATCCCCCGCCTTCAAATTTCTATGATACTTAAGTTAGTATATAAATTTTGGCATCTCTATGCCCCTTAATTCACTCCTCCACATAGGAGGAGGAGTTAGATTCATCCTGAATGATGGAGTGATAGTCTAACATCCATTCGTTCATGTTTCTTGAACTGGTGGAGTTAATGTGTTAAAAGTCCTTTGCATGTGTGACTTCATCTTCTCCATACTCACTATTTGGGATCCTAGTATGAGTGACACTGGGCAGCACCCTTTGCAGCTGTAAAAAAGTCTAGATGGGGGCCCAGGTACCAAGAAGCTTGGTTAAGGTTGCAGGTCCAAGCCACGTTCGTCTTTCCTGATAATAATGCCAATGTTTTAATCCCCATGTCTCTGACTGCTATGTATATTTCTCAATTAATTCCAAACCCAAAGGAAGAACACTGTGAGTAATTATCACCCTTAACTCCCATCTCCCTCTGTGTATATGTGGGCATAGTTAAAAGTGACTACATTTTATTTCATTCTTTATGTACTTTCTACTGGCCAACCTTTACCTTATAAAATAAATGCAAAGGACAAAAAATTTAGGTTAAAATAAATAATTTTCAGTAATTAAAATTTTAAATAGCTGGCAGAAATACCAATATCAATCTCAACCATAAGAAAAACTCATGGAGTCAATGCTTTTATTAGAATGAGTAATCTTATCCAATTCTATTTAATAGTCAGGGTGGGTCTTACTTATATCCAATAATGTCAGAGCAGCTGCTGATACATCAACATCCTCTATAGGCTATTAAACAGGAGTCTTATTTCCCAGACATTTATTGATATTAAAGTTACAAGAAAGAAAAACTCTCCAGCAATAAGAAATGCATTTAATAAGTATAATTTAACATTTGTAATTATTAATATGAGGAATTTTTTTTTTTTGACCTGTAAGGGGATCGCAACCCTCGGCATGCACCACGCTCAGCCAGTGAGCTCACCAGCCATCCCTGTATAGAATCCAAACCAGCAGCCTCAGCACTGGCCACTCTCCCGAGTGAGCCACAGGGCCGGTCCCAGGAATTATTTCTATGTAGAAAGAGAATTCCTTAGATCCTCAATCAGAGATGTAAAATTTACATGTATTTTGGAATAAAAAAGTGGGAACATCAAAATTTACACACCATGTACCAAAAAGCATGTACCAAAAAACTAACTTTATTTTCTGAATATGAACTTAGCTTGCTCCAAACAATAGAATAAGGAGGAAAAGAAAAAGCTTAAAATTGCTCACAGAAGATAATTGAGTGTCTTCCTGTCTAAAATAGTCTCTTCCAATTAAATTCAATCTCTTGGGGCTCTTCAACTTATACAGAATACACTTATTTTTGGCATACTTCTAAAGAAGCAAATATGATAGATATGTATTTCCTTGGCTGACGTGTTAAGAAACAAATATATGGATTGAAATTTTAACTTTTAAACCATTGAATAAACAATTACAGGGATGATCTTTTTTTTTCAAATTAATAAAAACTAAGCTGCTTTCTGGAAAGAAGATTATTTTTGAATCCACTGTATAAACATCCATCATTACATAATAATACTGTTAAAAATCTGAACATTTGTGAATGCTCATTATACACAGCATCATTCCCTTTACTACCCCATATTAGAAAAGTGCCTCTTCCTCAAGACTCTTGCTGCCTGACAACTGTCAGAATAACTACGATGTAGTTGGCCTCTCTGGAGGCATTTGATATTCAACCTGCAGAACCAGAGGCATCAGCCCTGTGTAGCATCACACTGTTTATGCAATTAACAACTTTGTGTAGAGCTGAAAAAAATATTTTACATATTTATTACTACATTTCGTAATTTGTATTATATTTATTAAAGATTTAAGATTTTATTTGCATAAATTTGCTCGTCCTGACTACAGTTCAATGTTACCATTCCATGAAGAGCAGGACTCCACAGGATGCATCTTAAAACAACTTTATTTTCCTCCCACTGCTCTATTCGGGGAGTGGGAGGCGATAGGGGGAACAAGATTTCCCTTGCCACTTGGATGAAATCGCAAGTTAGGGACATAAATCTTTGGGTCAGTCTTTGATATAAAAATTCATCTTTCACATTTAGTCATAAAAACTATCTCATTCTAGAAATGAAAGTGTGTACCTCATGTAACAGGCAGGACTCTGAGCTTGAAGTTCCTCCTCTCCCCAGCTCGGGCTTGCTTCATGCTGGAAGCCTGCTGGGGGCAAGGGGGTGTAGCCAACTTTGCCGTTTCCCCACTATGTGCCTCTCCGCCCTCTCCAAAGTCACCAAGAGCATTTTCAGGCCCTTCCAGGTAGAAGAACAGGAAAGATCTACTCAGCTGGTTACTGCCTCGCTCTGATTTTGAAAGGCATTCAAGTAATCTTTTTCTCACTGTGGAGCTCTTGTGTGTTCTTTGGAGATTCTGCTTCATGAGGGTGGGGTCCCTTAGGGTTGGGTCTTTTCTCTGGCCGGTGTCAAATACAGTCTCCGCCTCACCCCATCTTGTTCCCAGTGGAGCACCTCCAAGGTCTCTCTGCTGAGGTCACCTTACTCCCACCAGAAAGTCCTATTGAGTTCACAGGGCTGACTCTCTCACCCTCGTGGCCAATGTCTGGTCCACAGGGCATGCTTAAGCATCCTCCATCCTGACAAGGCTCTCACTTCTTGGCCTTCAGAACTAGTCAGCCCCAGTGTCTTTCCCTCTGGAGTGTTGAGGCATGGTTCCAACAGCAGCCCCTCTGTTCCATGTCCTCCTTCCTGTTCCAAGATGCACAGATCAAGCTCTCCGTGGAAAACAGAACCCCCTAGACCTTTCCTATGGGGATTAAGAGTGAGACTCACAGGAAATTAATTTCTCCAAAGAAATCTCTCCCAAACTCTTCAGTTCCAAGACCTTTATATCCTTCAGGAGGGTTTGGGTCTTCAGATTGCAAAATCTTTTCCAGCTCTGCATAGGTGACAGCATCTCGCTTTGGAATGTGAGCATGTTCACCACTTATTGTTCTGTTCCAGTGTAGTGAATCTTTAGCCAAACTACAGATATAAATCCTATTTTAACGTCCTATTACACAAACAAATATGCTATACGAGCATGGATAAATCCTGAAAGAGGCAAAGAGAAATGAAAACAATTGTGCATGGTATAAATACCTCAATTTTAAGACATGTTCTTCAACATTGTTTTAACAATAATATTTTTTTAATTTCCAGCTGGACTGGAAGCATTCATGTGTTTATATAATCTTTTAACATGCATTCATTGTTTTGATTAAACACATAATGAGAGGAACAGTGATGACTGTAACATGTATCCCACTCTCAAGGAATTCACAGTAGAACTATAATAGTATATTGTAACATAATAGGTAATAGTATTATAATGGTGTGTGTGTGTGTTTGTAAAGAGATTAAGAGTCTGAGGGAGGTGTAGCAAAGTAGTAAGGAGCCCATACAGGTAGGTATTACTTCTAGCTGCAGGAGACTTTAAGGAGGGGCTGGAGTATCTTGAGGAATGGATAGAATTTAAGTTTTGGAGAAGGACATTCCAGGAAAAAAAAGTGAAACAAAGACATATTATAGGGAAAGTGCTATGGAAAACTAATTGGGAAAATTCAGTGGGCTGGAGCTAGTATAGGGGTTAAGAGATCAAGTGTAAAAAAATATGTTGGGCCAGAATGGGGATGGCGACAACCTCATGTTGATAACTTTTCTTTAATACTCTGGAAGCTTTTGTGCATGTTACAGGGAGAGGAATATTCACCATTATATGTAATTTATTAATCTTTAAATAATTAATATATATTTACCCCATTTATTACACATTGAAAATCTCTTAATTTAATAAATTAGATTTCTGCAAACTCTTAAACAGTGCTGCAAACTAAATCTCTTCTCAAATTTAAAGTAGCAGATTCTTTTAAATGTTTTTCAAAAGAAAACAAAATACACTCAACCCAGAAATAATTATAAAACGACTGGTACAAAAGTTACAAAAATGCTAACACTTTGAAAGTAAATTTGTTTTTTCATCATTTCTGTTGTGATTCTAATTCTGAATCTCTTTATGCTTCTGATTTCTTACCTCTTCCATGTCTTCCTTGGGTTAAGATTATACTTAACCAAGAAAGTCAGGCTTAGCTTCTCAAATGAACTTCTAATGATCCAAGATTTGGAACATGTTGGTCAATTCCATTACCTATTTGAAGATTTTCTAGTTACATATTGTATATTACATCAGAAACCATCCAAATTATTAAGTCCAACCAAAAATGTTTAGATTTTTCTGGGACCTGATCTTTTCCTTAAGATGATATTGGTTCTGAATTCATTATCTTCATAGTCCGATATACATCTACCTTCCAGTGCTGGTTCTGGGAATTTTTTTGTCATTTTTACTACCAACAGAAGACTGCTTTGGGCTTCACCTAGTTTCAGTAATTCTAAAGTTAATTTGATTCATTGAAAATGCAAATTTTCTTTCTCATCAACCATTATGACTTACAATGTTGACATCTTAAGTCCAGGCTGAGGAGTTTGGATGTTGGTCCATAGGGAGCGTGAACCAATGAAGAATTCTAAGTAGGGGAAAGACGGCGACGGGTCTGGAGCGGCCGTGCCAGGAGACAGCATGACGCTGAGAAGCTTGCGCTGTGATACCAGAGTACTATTTGCATTTCCAAGAGCAACAAAAAACGAATAAATCTTTGAACAACTAACCTACAATGACAAACAAGCAACCACAGGTTCGCGGTTTTAGGGCCATCACAAAAGAAGACTCCTGAGAGCGCCCAAGCTGTGCTGCGGGTTCGAGTGAGCAGCCCAAGACAACAAAGGCCAAGTAAGCAAGCAGAGATGACACAGAAACAGAGTGGAATGCGCCGGACCGGCCCAACTCTGTGAGCTCTGTGAGTCACCCCCAGTCCAGCCCCACTTGCGGGGCAAAGCCCATCTGGATTCCGCCTGCCGGGCTCCCACCCACCTGGCTCCCGCCTACCACACCAGGCTAGGCCACAGCAACAGCACTGCCTCCATTTTCTCAGGTGGGGGCGGAGACAGCCCCTTGGCTTGGCGCGGCTCCTCACTGAGACGGGGCACTTGCGTACCTCGATGCGGGGCCCCCCGGGGCCTGTGGACCAGCCTACAATCCCACTCCCCCCCGCGGATCTCCACCACACCCCAGTTCAGCCCCACTTGTGGGGCAGAAGCCCAACTGCTCCTGCCCACCTGGCTCCCGCCTACCACACCAGGCTAGACACCCGCAACAGTGCTGCCTCCATTTTCTCAGGTGGGGGCGGAGACGGCCGGCTCAGATCAGGGAGGCCAGCCATCTTTGCTTGGCGTGGTTCCTCACTAAGACATGCCACTTGCGTACCTTGACGCAGGGCCCCCCGGGGCCTGTGGACCGGCCTACAATCCCACTCTCCCCGTGGATCTCTGACAGGGCTGGTAGCGTGGGGAGCCCCTGGCCAGCGTCGGGAAGGCAGGGAAGAGGAGCCCGCCCAGATTATCTATCCACCACACCCTGGGCTTCAGCCCCAGGTAAACTCCCTGTTTCCGGGAGGCAGATACCATCTCTGTGGGCCTCAGTTTGGAAGAACCCCTAACTGATTTCTGGTTGGGAGAGGGGAGCCAGGAGCACTCTGGAGCTAGATTGAAGCTGCCGGAGAGCTATCCCGGAGGGTGCCCGGGTCGACCTGTGCTGGGGGGAGTCAAAGAGGAACTGTGTGCTGTGGGACCCTCCCCACATCCGCCTTGGCCGTACAGCAGTTGAAATGTATGTTATATATCTCTGCCAATAAAACTCACTGGGGGTTGAGCTTTTCAAATCAAGTTTATCTCTCAGGCATTAGACAGCAGAATGTGCTTCTCACATCTAGCC
>NW_007726649.1:591466-592073 GCF_000696425.1 Galeopterus variegatus
TGGAAGAACCCCTAACTGATTTCTGGTTGGGAGAGGGGAGCCAGGAGCACTCTGGAGCTAGATTGAAGCTGCCGGAGAGCTATCCCGGAGGGTGCCCGGGTCGACCCGTGCTGGGGGGAGTCAAAGAGGAACTGTGTGCTGTGGGACCCTCCCCCAAGGAGCTCACACCCTGCAGTTGGAGAGACTAGACACCTGAAACTCTTCCTGGGCAAGGAGGGGCAGGGCACAGCTTTGATGTCTCAGCTGAAAGACGAGGTTTGCAGAAGACATGCCTCAGCCCTGTTCTGAGCATACACAGTGGGGAGGGGTCCGGCAAAAGGAGGCGGAATCTCAGAAAAAAATAAATAAATAATTACACACCCTGCGGGACACCTTTGCAAGGCTCAACAGCCCCACCTAGTGCACACAGAACGGGAAAATGCCCCGATAGCGAGGTGCAGAACACACATACCTTATGGGACTGGCAGGGCGGTATCCAGCAACTTAGCAGGGTTCAAACTGACCAGAGAGGAGACTTCCCACAGAGGTCCAAGACCCGAGTGAAATGCCCTGCCAAAATGAACAAACACCCAAAAAGAGATACCAGAAATGCAAAAAACCAAGAAAG
>NW_007726649.1:592098-593054 GCF_000696425.1 Galeopterus variegatus
TTATCTCTCAGTGAGCAGACAATAGAATGTGCTTCTCACATCTAGCCTGTAGGAATTCAGGATAGCAAGTTCTGTTTGGAAGCCCATTGGAGCCAATGGTGGAAACAGGTTGTGAGTCTTCTGTTTTAAAATCTCTATGAAAAAGCATCAGAGAGGCTTCCCTGTTTACAATCCAGCATAACTCAGTGAACAGAAGATGTGCTCGTTAGAAGAGAGCTATAGCTCAATCAATTTGTTTTCTGAACTAAAACGCAAAATCAAACTGCAAACGGCATTCAACCAGGCTTGTAAACTATGTTATATATCTCCGCCAAAAAAACTCACTGGAGGTTGTGCTTTTCAAAGCAAGTTTATCTATAAGGGAGCAGACAACAGAACGTGCTTCACACATCTAGCCAGTAGGAATTCAGGTTTGCAAGTTCTGTGTGGAAGCCCATTGGAGCCAATGGTGGAAACGGCTTGTGAGACTTCTCCTTTAAAATCTCTATGAAATAGCATCAGAGAGGCTTCCCGGCATAGAATCCAGCATAACTCAGTGAACCGAAGATGTGGTGGTTAGACCAGAGGTATATAGTTCAATCAGTTTATTTTCGGAACTAAGACGCAAAATCAAACTGCAAACGGCATTCAAACAGGCTTGAAAATATGTTATATATCTCTGCCAAAAAAACTCACTGGGGGTTGAGTTCTTCAACGCAATGTTATCTCTCAGGGAGCAGACAGCCGAATGTGCTTCTCACATCTAGCCTGTAGGAATTCAGGGTTGCAAGTTGTGTGTGGAAGACCATTGGAGCCAATGGTGGAAACGGCTTGTGAGACTTCTCCTTTAAAATCTCTATGAAAAAGCATCAGAGAGACTTCCCGGCTTAGAATCCAGCATAACTCACTGAACCTCAGATGTGGTCATTAGAAGAGAGCTATAGCTCAATCAGTTTGTTTTCGGAACTAAGATGCAA
>NW_007726649.1:594562-596722 GCF_000696425.1 Galeopterus variegatus
TCGGAACTAAGACGCAAAATCAAACTGCAAACGTCATTCAAACAGGCTTGAAATGTATGTTGTATATCTCTGCCAAAAAAACTCACTGGGCGTTGAGCTTTTCAACGCAAGGTTATCTCTCAGGCATTAGACAGCAGAATGTGCTTCAGACATCTAGCCTGTAGGAATTCAAGGTTGCAAGTTGTGTGTGGAAGACCATTGGAGCCAATGGTGGAAACGGCTTGTGAGACTTCTCCTTTAAAATCTCGATAAAAAGTGTCAGAGAGGCTTGCCCGCTTACAATCCATCATAACTCAGTGAACCGAAGACGTGGTGGTTAGACCAGAGGTATAGCTCAATCAGTTTGTTTTCGGAACTAAGACGCAAAATCAAACTGCAAACGGCATTCAAACAAGCTTGAAAACTATGTTATATGTCTCTGCCAAAAAAACTCACTGGAGGTTGAGGCTTTCAAAAAAGTTTATCTCTATGGCGCAGACACCAGAATGGGCTTCTCACATCTAGCCTGTAGGAATTCAGGTTTGCAACCTCTGTGTGGAAGACCATTGGAGCCAATGGTGGAAACGGCTTGTGAGACTTCTCCTTTAAAATCTCTATGAAAAAGCATCAGAGAGACTTCCCGGCTTAGAATCCAGCATAACTCAGTGAACCGAAGATGTGGTCATTAGAAGAGAGCTATAGCTCAATCAGTTTGTTTTCGGTAAGACGCGAAATCAAACTGCAAACGGCATTCAGCCAGGCTTGAAAACTATGTTATATATCACTGCCAAGAAAACTCACTGGGGGTTGAGCTTTTCAAAACAAGTTTATCTCTCAGGCATTAGACAGCAGAATGTGCTTCTCACATCTAGCCTGTAGGAATTCAGGGTTGCAAGTTGTGTGTGGAAGAAATTCAGGTTTGCAAGTTCTGTGTGGAAGCCCGTTGGAGCCAATGGTGGAAACAGGTTGTGAGACTTCTGCTTTAAAATCTCTATGAAAAAGCGTCAGAGAGGCTTCCCCACTTACAATCCAGCATAACTCAGTGAACCGAAGATGTTTTCATTGGAACAGAGCTATAGCTCAATCAGTTTGTTTTCGAATGAAGACGCGAAATCAAACTGCAAACGGGATTCAAACAGGCTTAAAAATTATGTTATATATATCTGCCCAAAAAACTCACTGGAGGTTGAGCTTTTTAACGCAAGTTTATCTCTCAGGGAGTAGACAGCATAATGTGCTTTTCCCATCTAGCATGTAAAAATTCAGGGTTGCAAGTTCTGCATGGAAGCCCATTGGAGCCAATGGCGGAAACGGCTTGTGAGACTTCTGCTTTAAAATCTCTATGAAAAAGTGTCCGAGAGGCTTCCCCGCTGACAATCCAGCAAAACTCACTGAAACGAAGATGTGGTCATTATAACAGAGCTATTGCTCAATCAGTTTGTTCTCGGAACTAAGACGCAAAATCAAACTGCAAACGGCATTCAAACAAGCTTGAAAACTATGTTATATATCTCTGCCAAAAAAACTCACTGGAGGTTGAGCTTTTCAAATCAAGTTTATCTCTCAGGGAATAGACAGCAGAATGTGCTTTTCACATCTAGCCTGTAAAAATTCAGGTTTGCAAGTTCTGTGTGGAAGCCCTTTGGAGCCAATGGCGGAAACGGCTTGTGAGACTTCTGCTTTAAAATCTCTATGAAAAAGTGTCCGAGAGGCTTCCCCGCTTACAATCCAGCATAACTCAGTGAACCGAAGATGTGGTCATTAGAANAAATCAAGTTTATCTCTCAGGCATTAGACAGCAGAATGTGCTTCTCACATCTAGCCTGTATTAATTCAGGGTTGCAAGATATGTGTGGAAGACCATTGGAGCCAATGGTGGAAACGGCTTGTGAGACTTCTCCTTTTAAATCTCTATGAAAAAGCATCAGAGAGACTTCCCGACTTAGAATCCAGCCTAACTCAGTGAACCAAAATGTGGTCATTAGAAGAGAGCTATAGCTCAATCAGTTTGTTTTCGGAACTAAGACGCAAAATCAAACTGCAAACGGCATTCAAACAGGCATGAAATGTATCTTATATATCTCTGCCAAAAAAACTCACTAGGGGTTGAGCTTTTCAACGCAAGGTTATCTCTCAGGGAGCACACAGCAGAATGTGCTTCTCACATCTAGCCTGTAGGAA
>NW_007726649.1:598817-599150 GCF_000696425.1 Galeopterus variegatus
GTTTGCATGTTCTGTGTGGAAGACCATTAGAGCCAATGGTGGAAACGGCTTGTGAGACTTCCCCTATAAAATCTCTATGAAAAAGCATGAGAGAGACTTCCCGGCTTAGAATCCAACATAACTCAGTGAACCGAAGATGTGGTCATTAGAAGAGAGCTATAGCTCAATCAGTTTGTTTTAGGAACTAAGACGCAAAATCAAACTGCAAACGGCATTGAAACAGTCTTAAAATGTATGTTATATATCTCTGCCAAAAAAACTCAATGGGGGTAGAACTTGTCAACGCAAGGTTATCTCTCAGGGAGTAGACAGCAGAATGTGCATCTCACATCT
>NW_007726649.1:600505-601254 GCF_000696425.1 Galeopterus variegatus
CAAACAGGCTTGAAATGTATGTTATATATCTCTGCCAAAAAAACTCACGGGGGGTTGAGCTCTTCAACGCAATGTTATCTCTCAGTGAGCAGACAGCCGAATGTGCTTCTCACATCTAGCCTGTAGGAATTCAGGGTTACAAGTTCTGTATGGAAGACCATTGGAGCCAATGGCGGAAACGGCTTGTGAGACTTCTCCTTTAAAAGCTCCGGGAAAAAGCGACAGAGAGGCTTCCCGGCTTACAATCCATCATAACTCAGTGAACCGAAGACGTGGTGATTAGACCAGAGGTATATAGTTCAATCAGTTTGTTTTCGGAACTAAGACGCAAAATCAAACTGCAAACGGCATTCAAACAGGCTTGAAATGTATGTTATATATCTCAGCCAAAAAAACTCACTGGAGGTTGAGCTTTTCAAATCAAGTTTATCTCTCAGGGATTAGACAGCAGAATGTGCTTTTCACATCTAGCCTGTAACATCTAGCCTGTAGGAATTCAGGGTTGTAAGTTCTTTGTGGAAGACCATTGGAGCCAATGGTGGAAACGGCTTGTGAGACTTCTCCTTTAAAATCTCTATGAAAAAGCATCAGAGAGACTTCCCGGCTTAGAATCCAGCATAACTCAGTGAACCGAAGATGTGGTCATTGGAATAGAGCTATAGCTCAATCAGTTTGTTTTCGGAAATACGACGCAAAATCAAACTGCAAACGGCATTCAAACAGGCTTGAAATGTATGTTATATATCTTT
>NW_007726649.1:603136-603499 GCF_000696425.1 Galeopterus variegatus
CAGTTTGTTTTCGGAACTAAGACGCAAAATCAAACTGCAAACGGCATTCAAACGGGCTTGATATGTATGTTATATATCTCTGACAAAAAAACTCACTGGGGGTTGAGCTTTTCAACGCAAGGTTATCTCTCAGGGAGCAGACAGCAGAATGTGCTTCTCACATCTAGCCTGTAGGAATTCAGGGTTGCAAGTTGTGTGCGGAAGACCATTGGAGCCAATGGTGGAAACGGCTTGTGAGACTTCTCCTTTAAAATCTCTATGTAAAAGCGTCAGAGAGGCTTCCCCGCTTACAATCCATCATAACTCAGTGAACCGAAGATGTGGTCGGTAGAACGGAGTTATAGCTCAATGAGTTTCTTTTCG
>NW_007726649.1:604528-604742 GCF_000696425.1 Galeopterus variegatus
GCTTTTCAAATCAAGTTTATCTCTCAGGCATTAGACAGCAGAATGTGCTTCTCATATCTAGACTGTAGGAATTCAGGGTTGCAAGTTGTGTGTGGAAGACCATTGGAGCCAATGTGGAAACGGCTTATGAGACTTCTCCTTTAAAATCTCTACCAAAAAGCATCAGAGAGACTTCCCGGCTTAGAATCCAGCATAACTCAGTGAACCGAAGATG
>NW_007726649.1:606829-607914 GCF_000696425.1 Galeopterus variegatus
ACGCAAGGTTATATCTCAGGGAGCAGACAGCAGAATGTGCTTCTCACATCTAGCCTGTTGGAATTCAGGGATGCAAGTTGTGTGTGGAAGACCATTGGAGCCAATGGTGGAAAAGGCTTGTGAGACTTCTCCTTTAAAATCTCTATGAAAAAGCATCAGAGAGACTTCCCGGCTTAGAATCCAGCATAACTCAGTGAACCGAAGATGAGGTCATTAGAAGAGAGCTATAGCTCAATCAGTTAATTTTCGGAACTAAGACGCAAAATCAACCTGCAAACGGCATTCAAACAGGCTTGAAATATATGTAATATATCTCTGCCAAAAAAACTCACTGGGGGTTGAGCTTTTCAAATCAAGTTTATNTATGTTATATATCTCTGCCAAAAAAACTCACTGGGGGTTGAGCTTTTCAATGCAAGTTTATCTCTCAGGGAGCAGACAGTAGAATGTGCTTCTCACATCTAGACTGTAGGAATTCAGGTTTGCAAGTTCTGTGTGGAAGCCCGTTGGAGCCAATGGTGGAAACAGGTTGTGAGACTTCTGCTTTAAAATCTCTATGAAAAAGCGTCAGAGAGGCTTCCCCGCTTACAATCCAACATAACTCAGTGAACCGAAGATGTGGTCATTGGAACAGAGCTCTAGCTCAATCAGTTTGTTTTCGAATGAAGACACGAAATCAAACTGCAAAAGGTATTCAAACAGGCTTGAAAATTATGTTATATATATCTGCCCAAAAAACTCACTGGAGGTTGAGCTTATTAACGCAAGTTTATCTCTCAGGGAGTAGACAACAGAATGTGCTTTTCACATCTAGCATGAAAAAATTCAGGTTTGCAAGTTCTGCGTGGAAGCCCATTGGAGCCAATGGCGGAAACGGCTTGTGAGGCGTCTTCTTTAAAATCTCTATGAAAAAGCGTCAGAGAGGCTTCCCCGCTTACAATCCAGCATAACTCAGTGAACCGAAGATGTGGTCGTTAGAAGGGAGCTATAGCTCAATCAGTTTGTTTTCGGAAATAAGACGCATAATCAAACTGCAAACGGCATTCAAGCAGGCTTGAAAACTATGTTATATATTTCTGCCAAAA
>NW_007726649.1:608914-612062 GCF_000696425.1 Galeopterus variegatus
ATCTCTGCCAAAAAAACTCACTGGAGGTTGAGGCTTTCAAACAAGTTTATCTCTAAGGGAGCAGACAGCAGAATGTGCTTCTCACATCTAGCCTGTAGGAATTCAGGTTTCCAAGTTCTGTGTGGAAGACCATTGGAGCCAATGGTAGAAATGGCTTGTGAGACTTCTCCTTTAAAATCTCCGTGAAAAAGCGTCAGAGAGGATTCCCGGCTTACAATCCAGCACAAGTCAGTGAACCGAAGATGTGGTCGTTAGAACGGAGTTATAGCTCAATCAGTTTCTTTTCGGAAATAACACGCAAAATCAAACTGCAAACGGCATTCAAAGAGGCTTGAAAAGTATGTTATACATCTCTGCCAAAAAAACTCACTGGAGGTTGAGACTTTCAAAGCAAGTTTATCTCTAAGGGCGCAGACACCAGAATGGGCTTCTCACATCTAGCCTGTAGGAATTCAGGTTTGCAACTTCTGAGGGGAAGCCCATTGGAGCCAATGGTGGAAACGGCTTGTGAGTATTGTCCTTTGAAATCTCCGTGGAAAAGCGTCAGAGAGGCTTCCCCGTATAGAATCCAGCATAACTCAGTGAAAAGATGATGTGGTCGTTGGAACAGAGCTATAGCTCAATCAGTTTGTTTTTGGAAATAAGACGCGAAATCAAACTGCAAACGGCATTCAGCCAGGCTTTAAAGCTATGTTATATATCTCTGCCAAAAAAACTCACTGGGGGTTGAGCTTTTCAAATCAAGTTTATCTCTAAGGGAGCAGACAGCAGAATGTGCTTCTCACATCTAGCCTGTAGGAATTCAGGNACGCAAAATCAAACTGCAAACGGCATTCAAACAGGCTTGAAATATATGTTATATATCTCTGACTAGAAAACTATCTGGGGGTTGACCTTTTCAAGGCAAGGTTATCTCTCAGGGAGCAGGCAGCAGAATGTGCTTCTCACATCTAGCCTGTAGGAATTCAGGGTTGCAAGATGTTTGTGGAAGACCATTGGAGCAAATGGTGGAAATGGCTTGTGAGACTTCTCCTTTAAAATCTCTATAAAAAAGCATCAGAGAGNTTTATCTGTAAGGGAGCAGACAGCAGGATGTGCTTCTCACATCTAGCCTTTAGGAATTCAGATTTGCAAGTTCAGGGTTGAAGCCCATTGGAGCCAATTTTGGAAACAGCTTGTGAGACTTATCCTTTAAAATCTAAGTGGAAAAGCTTCAGAGAGGCCTCCCAGCGTAGAATACAGCATAGCTCAGTGAAACGAAGATGTGGTGGTTAGACCAGAGATATAGCTCAATCAGTTTGTTTTCGGAACTAAGACGATAAATCAAACTGCAAACGGCATTCAAACAGGATTGAAAACTATGTTATATATCTCTGCCAAAGAATCTCACTGGTCTTTGAGCCTTTCAAAGCAAGTTTATCTCTAAGGGGGCAGACAGCAGAATGTGCTTCTCACATCTAGCCTGTAGGAATTCAGGTTTGCAACTTCTTTGTGGAAGCCCATTGGAGCCAATGGTGGAATAGGCTTGTGAGTCTTCTCCTTTAAAGTCTCCGGGAAAAAGCGTCAGAGAGGCTTCCCGGTTTAGAATCCAGCATAACTCAGTGAACCGAAGATGTGTTCGTTGAATCAGATCTATAGCTCAATCAGTTTGTTTTTGGAACGAAGACGTGAAATCAAACTGCAAACGGTATTCAACCAGGCTTGAAAACTATGTTATAGGGGCCGGCCCAGTGGCGCACTGCTACTCTATGCTGCTTGGGAGCTCGGCGGCGCTCCCGCCGAGGGTTCGGATCCCACATACAGACCAGTTCCCGCTCACTGGCTGAGCGAGGTGCGGGTGTAGCACTGAGGGTTGCAATCCCGTTGCCGGTCCCGGTCTGGTACGGGCGCGACACTGAGGGTTGTGATCCGTTGCCGGACATGAAAAAAGACAAAAAGGAAAAAAGAAAAAAAAAACTATGTTATATATCTCTGCCAAAAAAACTCACTGGAGGTTGAGCTTTTCAACGCAAGTTTATCTCTCAGGGAGTAGACAGCAGAAAGTGGTTTTCACATCTAGCCTGTAAAAATTCAGGTTTGCAAGTTCTGTGTGGAAGGCCATTGGAGCCAATGGCGGAAACGGCTTGTGAGACTTCTGCTTGAAAATCTCTCTGAAAAAGCGTCCGAGAGGCTTCCCCACTTACAATCCAGCATAACTCAGTCAACCGAAGATGTGGTCATTAGAAGAGAGCTATAGCTCAATCACTATGTTTTCGGAAAATAAGACGCGAAATGAAACTGCAAATGGTATTCAAACAGGTTTGAAAAGTATGTTATATATCTCTGCCAAGAAAACTCACTGGAGGTTTAGCCTTTCAAATCAAGTATATCTGTAAGGAAGAGACAGCAAAATGTGCTTCTCACATCTAGCCTGTGGGAATTCAGGTCTGCAAGTTCTGGGTGGAAGCCCATTGGAGCCAATGGCGGAAACGGCTTGTGAGACTTCTCCTTAAAAATCTCTGTGAAAAAGCGTCAGAGAGGCCTCCCAGCTTAGAATCCAGCATAACTCAGTGAACCGAAGATGTGGGCATTGGATCAGAACTATAGCTCAATCAGTTTGTTTTTGTAACTAAGACGCAAAATCAAACTGTATACCGCACTCGAACAGGCTTGAAAAGTATGTTATATATCTCTGCCAAAAAAACTCACTGGAGGTTGAGCATTTGAATGCAAGGTTAACTCTCAGGGAGCAGACAGCAGAATGTGCTTCTCACATCTAGCCTGTAGGAATGCAGGTTTGCAAGTTCTGTGTGGAAGACCATTGGAGCCAATGGTGGAAACAGCTTGTGAGACTTCTCCTTTAAAATCTCTATGAAAAAGCATGACAGCGGCTTCCCGGCTTAGAAACCAGCATAACTCAGTGAACCGAAGATGTGGTGGTTAGACCAGAGCTATAGCTCAATCAGTTTGTTTTTGGAACTAAGATGCAAAATCAAACTGCAAACTTCATTCAAACAGGCTTGAAATGTATGTTATATATCTCTGCCAAAAAAACTCACTGGGGGTTGAGCTTTTCAACGCAAGTTTCTCTCTCATGGACCAGACAGTAGAATGTGCTTCTCACATCTAGCCTGTAGGAATTCAGGGTTGCAAGTTCTGTGTGGAAGAC
>NW_007726649.1:613062-615831 GCF_000696425.1 Galeopterus variegatus
CAGACAGTAGAATGTGCTTCTCACATCTAGCCTGTAGGAATTCAGGGTTGCAAGTTCTGTGTGGAAGACCATTGGAACCAATGGTGGAAACGGCTTGTGAGATTTCTCCTTTAAAATCTCTATGAAAAAGCATCAGAGAGGCTTCCCGGCTTAGAATCCAGCATAACTCAGTGAACCAAAGATGTGGTGGTTAGACCAGAGTTGTAGCTCAATCAGTTTGTTTTCAGGACTAAGACGCGAAATCAAACTGCAAACGGCATTCATACCGGCCTTAAAACTATGTTATATATCTCTGCCAAAAAAACTCACTGGAGGTTGAGCCTTTCAAAGCTAGTTTATCTCTAAGGGAGCAGACAGCAGAATGTGCTTCCCACATCTTGGCTGTAGGAATTCAGGTTTGCAAGATCTATGTGAAAGTACAGTAGAGCCTATGGTGGAAACTGAATGTGTTACTTCTGTTTCAAAATATCTGTCAGAAAGCATCAGAGAAGCTTCCTGGTTTAGAATCCAGCATAACTCACTGAACCAAAGACGTAGTAGTTAGAATAGACGTAGAGCTCAAAACAGTTTGTTATCAGAAATTAGAAGGGAAATCACACTGCAAACGCTGTTCAAAGAGGCTTGAAAAGTGTGTTGTATATCTCAGTGAAAAACACTTACTTGAGTTTGAGCTTTTAGAAGCAAGTTTAACTCTAAGGCAACATGGAGCAAAATGTGCTTCTTACATCTAGCCTGTGGTAATTCAGGTTTGCAAGTTCTATATGGAAGCCTATTGGAGCCTATTGTGGAAAATGTTTGTGAGACTTCTGTTTCAAAATATCTGTCAGAAAGCATCAGAGAAGCTTCCTGGCTTAGAATCCAGCATAACTCACTGAACCAAAGACGTAGTAGTTAGAAGAGACGTAGAGCTCAAAACAGTTTGTTATCAGAAATTAGAAGCGAAATCACACTGCAAACGCTATTCAAAGAGGCTTGAAAAGTGTGTTGTATAAATCTGCCAAAAACACTTACTTGAGTTTGAGCTTTTAGAAGCAAGTTTAACTCTAAGGCAACATGGAGCAAAATGTGCTTCTTACATCTAGCCTGTGGGAATTCAGGTTTGCAAGTTCTATATGGAAGCCTATTGGAGCCTATTGTGGAAAATGTTTGTGAGACTTCTGTTTCAAAATCTCTGTCAAAAAGCGTCATTGAAGCTTCCATGCTTAGAATCCANGGAAAATGTTTGTGAGACTTCTGTTTCAAAATCTCTGTCAAAAAGCGTCATTGAAGCTTCCATGCTTAGAATCCAGCATAACTCACTGAATCGAAGATGTGGTAGTTAGAAAAGAGGTAGAACTAAAATCAGGTGGTTATCGGTAATTTGATGTGAAATCACACTGCATATGGCATTCATACAGGCTTGAAAAATGTGTTGTATATCTCTGCCAAAAACTCTCAGTGGAGATTGAGGTTTTACAAGGAAGTTTAACACTAAGGTAATAGGCAGCAGAATGTGCTTCTCTCATCTAGCCTGTAGGAATTCAGATTTTCAAGTTGTATGTGGAAGCACATTAGAGCCTATTGTGGAATCTGTTTGGGAGACTTCTGTTTCAAAATCTCTGTGAAAAAGCGTCAGAGGGAGGGAGGTTTCAGTAATGGGCAACAATAATCAAGCACATTGTATATCGACAAAATAAACTTTATCTAAAAAAAGTGTCAGAGAATCTTCTCTGCTTAGTATTCATAATTACTCACTGAACTTAAGATTTGGTAGTTAGAAGAGGGGTAGCTCTAAACAGTTTGTTTTTGGAAATTAAATGCAAAATCACACTGTAAATGGTATTCAAACAGACTTGAAATGTGTGTTGTTTACTCTGCCGTAAACACTCACTTGAGGTTGAGCTTTTCAAGAAAGTTTAACTCTAAGCGAGTAGGAAGGAGAATGTGCTTCCCACATCTTGTCTGTTGGAATTCAGGTTTGCAAGTTCTATGTGGAAGCCCATTGGAGCCTATGGTGAAAATGGCTTGGTAGACTTCTGTTCAAAAAACTCTCTCAAAAAGCATCAGAGAAGCTTCCCCGATTAGAATCCAGCATAACTCACTGCACCAAAGATGTGGCAGTTAAAAGAGAGGTAGAGTTCAAAACAGTTTTCAGAATTTAGACAAGAAATCACACTGGAAAGAGCATTCAAACAGCTTTGGAAATGTGTTGTATATTCTGCCAAAAACACTCACTGGAGGTGGATCGTTCACAAGCAATTTTAACTCCAAGCAAGTAGGCAGCAAAATGTGCTTCCCACATCTTAAATGATGGAATTCAGGTTTGCAAAATGTATGTGGAAGCCCATTGGGTTTGGAATCGTCTTCCTATGTTGGAATCGGCTTGTGAGAGTTCTGTTTAAAAATCTCTGTCAAAAAGGGTCAGAGAAGCTTCCCTGCTTAGAATCCAGCAAAAGCCACTGAAACGAAGATGTGGTAGTTAGAAGAGTGGTAGAGCTCACAACAGTTTGTTTTCAGAAATTGGACGCAAAATCTCAATGCAAACGGCATTCAAACAGGCTTAAAAATTGTGTTGGATAGCTCTGCCAAAAAACACTCACTGGAGGATGAGCTTTTACAAGCAAGTTTAAGTGTATGGGAACAGGCAAAAGAATGTGCTTCTCACATCTAGCCTGTAGGAATTCAGGTTTGCAAGTTCTATGTGGAAGCCCTTTGGCACCTATGGTGGAAATGGCTTTTGAGATTCCTGTTTCAAAATCTCTCTCAAAAGCGTCAGAGAAGCTTCCTGGT
>NW_007726649.1:615988-623124 GCF_000696425.1 Galeopterus variegatus
GGAAATGGCTTTTGAGATTCCTGTTTCAAAATCTCTCTCAAAAGCGTCAGAGAAGCTTCCTGGTTTAGAATCCACCATAACCCACTGAAACGAAGATGTGGTAGTTAGAAGAGTGGTAGAGCTCACAACAGTTTGTTTTCGGAAATTAGATGTGAAATCCCACTGCAAATGACATTCAAATAGGATTGAAAAGTGTGTTGTATATCTCTCCAAAAAAAACCTCACAGGATTTTGAGCATTTACAACGAAGTTTAACTCTAAGGGAACAGGCAGCAGAATGTGCTTCTCACCTCTAGCCTGTAGGAATTCAGGTTTGCAAGTGCTATGTGGAAGCCCATTTGAGCCTAAGGTGGAAACGGTTTGTGAGACTTCTGTTTCAAAATCTCTGTGAAAAAGCGTCAGAGGGAGGGAGGTTTCGGTAATGGGCAACAATAATCAACCACAGTGTATATCGAGAAAAAAAATTTATTTAAAAAAAAAAGGCATCCGAGAAGCTTCCCCACTTAGTATCCAGGATAACTCACTGACCATACGATGTGGTAGTTAGAAGAGAGCTTCCTCTAAACAGTATGTATTCAGAAATTAAATGCGAAATCAGACTCTAAACGGCTTTTAAACAGGCGGGAAAATTGTGTTGTATATCTCCCCCAAAAAGACTCACTGGAGGTAGAGTTTTACAAGGAATTGTAAATCTAAGGGAACAGGCAGCAGAATGTGCTTCTCACATCTAGCCTGTAGGAATTCAGGTTTGCAATTTCAATGTGGGAGCCCATCGAGCTTATGGTGGAAAAGGTTTGTGAGAATGTTGTTTCAAAATCTCTGTGAAAAAGCGTCAGAGGGAGGGCAGTTACGGTAATGGGCAGCAATAATCAATCACATTTTATATTGACAAAATAAAATTTATTTTAAAAGAAAAAGTGTCCGAGAAGCTTCCCCACTTAGTATCCAGCATATCTCACTGAACATAAGATGTGGTAGTTAGAAGAGAGGTAGCTCTAAACAGTAGGTTTTCGGAAATTAGGTGTGAAATCACACTGCAAATATCATTCAAACAGGCTTGAAAAGTGTATTGTATATTCTGTGAAAAACCCTCACTGGAGGTTGACCTTTTACAAACAATTTAATCTCTAAGGGAACAGGAAACAGAATGTGCTAATCACATCTAGCCAGTAGGAATTCAGGTTTGCCAGTTGTACGTGGAAGCCCATTGGAGCCTACGGTGGAAACGGCTTGTCAGAATTCTGCTTCAAAATCTCTGTCAAAAAGTGTCAGAGCAGCTTCCCCAGTTAGAATCCAGCATAATTCACTCAACTGAAGACGTGGTAGTTAGAAAAGAGGTAGAAGTCAAAACAGTTTATTTTTGGAATTTAGTCGTGAAATCACACTGCAAACGGAAATCAAACAGTCTAGAAAAGTGGGTTGTATATTCTGTGAAAAACACTCACTGGAGGTAGAGCTTTTACAAGAAATTTTAACTCTAAGGGAACAGGCAGCAGAATGTGCTAATCACATCTAGCCAGTAGGAATTCAGGTTTGCAAGTTTTAGGTAGAAGCCCATTGGAGCCTAAGGTGGAAACGGATTGTGAGACTTCTGCTTCAATATCTCTGTCAAAAAGCATCAGAGCAGCTTCCCCGCTTAGAATCCAGCATAACTCACTCAACTGAAGACATGGTAGTTTCAAAAGATGTAGAAGTCAAAACAGTTTACTTTTGGAATTTAGTCACGAAATCACACTGCAAATGGCAATCAAAGAGGCTAGAAAAGTGTGTCGTATAAATCGGCCAAAAACACTCACTGGAGGTTCGGCTTTTACAAGCCAGTTTAACTCTAAGGGACCAGGCAGCAGAATGTGCTTCCCACATCTTGGCTGTAGGGATTCAGGTTTGCAAAATCTATGTGGAAGCCTATTGAAGCCTGTGGTGGAAACGGGTTGTGAAATTTCTGTTTCAAAATCTCTGTCACCAAGCGTCAGAGAGGCTTCCTGGCTTAGAATCCAGCATAATTCACTGAACCGAAGTCGTAGTAGTTAGAAGAGACGTAGATCTCAATACAGTTTGTTATCAGAAATTAGAAGTAAAATCACACTGCAAACGGCATTCATAGATGCTTGAAAACTGTGTTGTATATCTCGGCGGAAAACACTTACTCGAGGTTGAGCTTTTAGAAGCAAGTTTAACTCTAAGGGACAAGCAGCAGAATGTGCTTCTCACACCTCGCCTGTTCGAATTCTGGTTTGCAAGTTCTATGTGCAAGCCCATTGGTGCCTATGGTGGAAACAGCTTGGGAGACTTCTGTTTCAAAATCTCTGTCAAAAAGCGTCAGAGAAGCTTCCCCGCTTATCATCAAGCATAACTCGCTGAATCGAAGATGTGGTAGTTAGTAGAGACGTAGAACTCAAAACAATTTCTTATCGTAAATTTGACGCGAAATCACACTGCAAATGGCATTCAACAGGCTTGAAAATTGTGTCGTATATCTCTGCCACAAACACTCACTGGAGGTTGATCTTTAACAAGGAAGTTTAACTCTAAGCGAACAGGCAGCCGAATGTGCTTCTCTCATCTAGCCTGTAGGAATTCAGATTTGCAAGTTCTATGTGGAAGCACATGAGAGCCTATGATGGAAACTGTTTGTGAGACTTCTGTTTCAAAATCTCTGTGAAAGAGGGTCAGAGGGAGGGAGGTTTCAGTAATGTGCAACAATAATCAACCAGATTGTATATCGACAAAATAAAATTTATTAAAAAAAAAAAAGCGCCAAGGAGCTTCTCTGCTTAGTGTCCAGCATAACTCACTGATCTTAAGATGTGGTAGTTAGAAGAGAGGTAACTCTAAACAGTATGTTTTTGGCAATTAATTGTGAAATCACACTGGAAATGGCATTCAAACAGGCTTGAAAATGTGTTATATATTCTGCCAAAAACCCTAACGGGAGGTGGATCGTTCACAAGCAAGTTTAACTCTAAGCAAGTAGGCAGCAGAATGTGCTTCCTACATCTTGACTGTTGAAATTCAGGTTTGCAAAATCTATGTGGAAGCCCATTGGAGCCTATATTGGAAATGAGTTGTGAGACTTCTGTTTCTAAATCTCTGTCAAAACGCATCAGAGAAGCTTCCCTGCTTAGAATCCAGCATAATTCACTGAACTGAACACGAGGTAGTTAGAAGAGAGGTAGCGCTCAAAAGTTTGTTTTCAGAAATTAGAGGCGAAATCACACCGTAATCGGCATTCAAACAGGCATGAAAATTGTGTTGTATATCTCTGCAAAAAATACTTACTGGAGGTTGAGGTTTTACAAGGAAGTTTAACTCGAAGGGAGCAGGCAGCACCACGTGCTTCTCACATCGAGCCTCTTGGAATTCTGGTTTGCAAGTTCTATGTGGAAGCCCATTCGAGCCTATGGTGGAAATGGCTTGGCAGACTTCTGTTTCAAAATCTCTGTCAAAGAGCATTAGAGAAGCGACCCAAGTTAGAATCCAGAATTACACACTGAACCGAAGATGTGGTAGTTAGAAGAGAGGTAGAGCTCAAAAACGTTTGTTTTCTGAAATTAAACGCGATATCACACTGCAAAAGGTATTTATACAGGCTCAAAAATGTCTTGGATATCTATACCAAAAACACTCACTGGAGGTTGATCTTTTACGAGCAAGTTTAACTGTATGGGAACAGGCAACAGAATGTGTTTCTCACATCTCGCCTGTAGGAATTCAGGTGTGTAAGGTCTATGTGGAAGCATATTGGAGCCTGTGGTGGAAACGGCTTGTGCGACTTCTGTTTCAAAATCTCTGTCACAAGGCGTCAGAGAAAATTCCTGGCTTAGAATCCAGCATCACTCACTGAACAAAAGACGTAGTAGTTAGAAGAGACGTAGATCTCAAAACAGTTTGTTATCAGAAATTAGAAGCGAAATCACACTGCAAACGCTATTCAAAGAGGCTTGAAAAGTGTGTTGTATATCTCGGCGAAAAACACTTACTTGAGGTTGAGCTTTTAGAAGCAAGTTTAACACTAAGGGAACAGGGAGCACAATGTGCTTCTTACATCTAGCCTGTGGGAATTCAGGTTTGCAAGTTCTATATGGAAGCCTATTGGAGCCTATTGTGGAAAATGTTTGTGAGACTTCTGTTTCAAAATCTCTGTCAAAAAGCGTCATTGAAGCTTCCCCGCTTAGAATCCAGCATAACTCACTGAACTGAAGAAGTGGTAGTTAGAAGAGAGGTAGAACTCAAAACAGTTTGTTATCAGTAATTTGACGCGAAATCACACTACAAATGGCATTCAAACAGGCTTCAAAAGTGTGTTGTATATCTCTGCCAAAAACACTCAGTGGAGGTTGAGCTTTTATAAGGAAGTTTAACTCTAAGGTAACAGGCAGCAGAATGTGCTTTTCTCATCAAGCCCGTAGGAATTCAGATTTGCAAGTTGTATGTGGAAGCACATTAGAGCCTATTGTGGAAAGTGTTTGGGAGACTTCTGTTTCAAAATCTCTGTGAAATAGCATCAGAGATAGGGAGGTTTCAGTAAAGGGCAACAATAATCAAGCACATTGTATATCGACAGAATAAACTTTATTTAATAAATGCGTCAGACATGCTTCTCTGCTTAGTATTCACAATAACTCACTGAACTTAAGATGTGGTAGTTAGAAGAGAGGTAGCTCTAAACAGTTTGTTTTTGGAAATTAAATGCGAAATCACACTGTAAATGGTACTCAAACAGGCCTGAAATGTGTGTTCTATACTCTGCCATAAACACTCACTTGTGGTTGAGCTTTTCAAGAAAGTTTAACTCTAAGCGAGTAGGCAGCAGAATGTGCTTCCCAAATCTTGCCTGTTGGAATTCAGGTTTGCAAGTTCTATGTGGAAGCCCATTGGAGCCTATGGTGAAAATGGCTTGGCCGACTTCTGTTTCAAAAGCTCTGTCAAAGAGCATTAGAGAAGCTGCCCAACTTAGAATCCAGCATAACTCACCAAACCAAAGATGTGGCAGTTAAAAGAGAGGTAGAGTTCAAAACAGTTTGTTTTTGGAATTTCGACGTGAAATCACACTGGAAAGGACAATCAAACAGGCTTGAAAATGTGTTGTATATTCTGCCAAAAACACTCACTGGAGGTGGATTGTTCACCAGCAAGTTTAACTCTAAGCAAGTAGGCTGCAGAATGTGCTTCCACCATCTTGCCTGTTGAAACTAAGGTTTGCAAAATTTATGTTGACGCCCATTGGAGCCTTTGCTGGAAACGGCTTGTGAGTCTACCTTATCTAAATTTCTGTCAATAAGCGTCAGAGAAGCTTCACTAGTTAGAATCCATCATAATTCACTGAACTGAACACGTGGTAGTTAAAAGAGAGGTACAGCTCAAAAGTGTTTGTTTTCGGATACTAGATGTGAAATCACATTGCAAACGGCATTCAAACAAGCTTGAAAAGTGTGTTGTATATCTCTGAGAAAAACACTTAGTGGAGGTTGAGGTTTTACAAGCAAGTTTAACTCTAAGGGAGCAGGCAGCAGAATGTGCTTCTCACATCTAGCCTGTTGGAATTCAGGTTTGCAAGTTCTATGTGGAAGCCCATTGGAGCCAATGGTGGAAACGTTGTGAGACTTCTGCTTTAAAATATCTGTGAAAAAGGGTCAGAGAGGCTTCCCCGCTTACTATCCAGCATAACTCACTGAACATAAGATGTGGTAGTTAGAAGAGAGCTACCTCTAAACAGTATGTTTTCTGAAATTAAATGCGATATCACCCTGTAAATGGCTTTCAAACAGTCTGGAAAATTGTGTTGTATATCTCCCCCAAAAACACTCACTGCAGGTTGAGTTGTACAAGGAAGTTTAACTCCAAGGGAATAGAGAGGAGAATTTGCTATTCACATCTAGCCTGTAGGAGTTCAGGTTTGCAATTTCAATGTGGAAGCCCATCGAGCCTATGGTGGAAAAGGTTTGTGAGACTTCTCTTTCAAAATGTCTGTGAAAAAGTGTCAGATGGAGGGAGGTTTTGGTAATGGGCAATAATAATCAACCACATTGTATATCTACAAAATAAAATTTATTTTAAAAGGAAAAAGTGTCCGAGAAGCATCCCCTCTTAGTATCCATCATACCTCACTGAGGATAAGATATGGTATTTAGAAGAGGGGTAGCTCTAAACAGTATGTTTTCAGAAATTAGATGCAAAATCACACTGCAAATGGCATTCAAACAGGCTTGAAATGTGTGTTTTATATTCTGCCATAAACATTCACTGGAAGTTGAGCTTTTACAAGAAAGTTTAAGTCTATGTGAGTAGGCAGCAGTATGACATTTCCATATCTTGCCTGTTGGAATTCAGGTTTGCAAATCCATGTGGAAGCACACTGGAACCTATGTTGGAAACGGCTTGTGAGACTTCTGTTTCCAAATCTCTTTCAAAAACCGTCTGAGAATCGTCCCTGCTTAGTATCCACCATAACTCGCTGAACATAATATCTGGTAGTTAGAAGAGAGGTAGCTCTTAGCAGGTTGTTTTCAGAAAATAGATGCGAAATCACAGTGGAAACGGCATTCAAGCAGGCTTGAAAAGTGTATTGTATATTCTGTGAAAAACCCTCACTGGAGGTTGAGCTTTTACAAGGAATTTTAACTATAAGGGAACAGGCAGCAGTATGTGCTAAACACATCTAGCCAGTAGGAATTCAGGTTTGCAAGTTGCAGGTGGAAGCCCATTGGAGCCTATGGTGGAAACGGCTTGTGAGAATTCTGCTTCAAAATCTCTGTCAAAAAGTGTCAGAGCAGCTTCCCTGCATAGAATCCAGCATAATTCACTCAACTGAAGACGTGGTAGTTAGAAAAGAGGTAGAAGTCAAAACAGTTTATTTTCGGAATTTAGTCGTGAAATCACACTGCAAACGGCATTCAAACAGGCTAGAAAAGTGTGTTGTATAAATCTACCAAAAACACTCACAGGAGGTTCAGCATTTACAAGCCAGTTTAACTCTAAGGGACCAGACAGCAGAATGTGTTTCCCACATCGTGGCTGTAGGAATACAGGTTTGCAAAATCTAAGTGGAATCCCATTAGAGCTTATGTTGGAAACAGTTTGTGAGACTTCTGTTTCAAAATCTCTGTGAAAAAGCATTAGAGGGAGGGAGGTTTTGG
>NW_007726649.1:623386-624794 GCF_000696425.1 Galeopterus variegatus
CACATCTAGCCAGTAGGAATTCAGGTTTGCAAGTTGTAGGTGGAAGCCCATTGGAGCCTATTGTGGAAATGGCTTGTGAGACTTCTGCTTCAAAATCTCTGGCAAAAAGCATCAGAGCAGCTTGCCCGCTTAGAATCCAGCATTATTCACTCCACTGAAGACATGGCAGCTAGAAGAGAGGTAGAAGTCAAAAGAGTTTATTTTCGGAAATTATACCCGAAATCACACTGCAAACGGCAATCAAACAGGCTTGAAAAGTGTGTTGTATATCTCTGCCAAAAGCACTCCCTGGAGGGCGATGTTTTACAAGCAAGTTTAACGCTAAGGTATCAGGCAGCACCATGTGCTTCCCACATCTTGGCTGTAGGAATTCAGTTTTGCAAGATCTATGTGGAAGCACAGTAGAGCCTATGGTGGTAACTGTTTGTGACAATTCTGTTTCAAAATATCTGTGAAAAAGCATCAGAGGGAGGGAGGTTTTGGTAATGGGCAACAATAATCAACCACATAGTATATCGACAAAATAAAATTTATTCAAAAAAAAAAAAAAAGCGTCAGAGAAGCTTCTCTGCTTAGTATCCAGCATAACTCACTGAACTTAAGATGTGGTAGTTAGAAGAGAGGTAGCTATAAACAGTATGTTTTCGGAAATTAAATGCGAAATCACAGTGTAAACAGTATCCAAACAGGCTTGAAATATGTGTTGTATATTCTGCCATAAACACTCACTTGAGGTTGAGCTTTTCAGGAAAGTTTAACTCTAAGCGAGTAGACAGCAGAATGTGCTTCCCACATATTGCCTGTTTTAATTCAGGTTTGCAAGTTCTATGTGGAAGCCCATTGGAGCCTATTGTGAAACTGGCTTTGGAGGCTTCTGTTTAAAAATCTCTCTCAAAAAGCATCAGAGAATCTTCCCCGCTTAGAATCCAGCATAACTCACCGAACCAAAGATGTGGCAGTTAAGAGAGAGGTAGAGTTCAAAACAGTTTGTTTTCAGAATTTCGACGTGAAATCACACTGGAAAGGGCATTCAAACAGGCTTGAAAATGTGTTGTGTATTCTGCCAAAAACAGTCACGGGAGGTGGATTGTTCACCAGCAAGTTTAACTCTAAGCAAGTAGGCTGCAAAATGTGCTTCCACCATCTTGCCTGTTGAAATTAAGGTTTGCAAAATCTATGTAGATGCCCATTGGAGCCTATGTTGNAAAGCATTAGAGGGAGGGAGGTTTTGGTAATGGGCAACAATAATCAAGGACAGTGTATATCGACAAAATAAAATTTATTTTAAAAAAACAGCATCAGAGAAGCTTCCCCACTTACTATCCAGCATAACTCACTGAACTTAAGATGTGGTAGTTAGAAGAGAGCTAGCTCTAAACAGCATGTTTTTGGAAATTAACTGCAAAAT
>NW_007726649.1:625739-627006 GCF_000696425.1 Galeopterus variegatus
GGAAACGTTGTGAGACTTCTGCTTTAAAATCTCTGTGAAAAAGCGTCAGAGAGGCTTCCCCGCTTAGTATCCAGCATAACTCGGTGAACATAAGATGTGGTAGTTAGAAGAGAGCTACCTCTAAACAGTTTGTTTTTGGAAATTAAATGCGAAATCACACTGTATTCGGTATTCAAACAGGTTTGAAAAGTGTTTTGTATAAGTCTGCCAAAAACACTCCCTGGAGGGTGATCTTTTACAAGCAAGTTTAACTCTAAGGGAACAGGCAGTAGAATGTGCTTCTCTCATTTAGCCTGTAGGAATTCAGATTTGCAAGTTCTATGTGGAAGCACATTAGAGCCTATGGTGGAACCTGTTTGTGAGACTTCTGTTTCAAAATCTCTGTGAAAAAGCATCAGACAGAGGGAGGTTTCGGTAATGGGCAATAATAATCAACCACATTGTAAATCGACAAAATAAAATTTATTTTTAAAAAAAAGGGTCAGTGAAGGTTCTCTCCGTAGTATCCAACATAAATCACTGAACTTAAGATTGGTAGTTAGAAGAGAGGTAGATCTAAAAAGAATGATTTCGGAAATTAAATGCGAAATCACACTGTAAATGGTATTCAAACAGGCTTGAAATGTGTGTTGTATATTCTGCCATAAACACTCACTTGAGGTTGAACTTGTCAAGAAAGTTTAACTCTAAGCGAGCAGGCAGCAGAATGTGCTTCCCACATCTTGCCTGTTGGAATTCAGGTTTGCAAGTTCTATGTGGAAGCCCATTGGAGCCTATAGAGGAAATGGCTTTGCAGACTTCTGTTTAAAAATCTCTCTCAAAAAGCATCAGAGAAGCTTCCCCGCTTAGAATCCAGCATAACTCACCGAACCAAAGATGTGGCAGTTAAAAGAGAGGTAGAGTTCAAAACAGTTTGTTTTCGGAATTTCGACGTGAAATCACACTGGAAAGGGCATTGAAACAGGCTTGAAAATGTGTTGTATATTATGTCGAAAACACTCACTGGACGTGGATCGTTCCAAGCAAGTTTAACTCTAAGCAAGTAGGCTGCAGAATGTGCTTCCACCATCTTGCCTGTTGAAACTAAGGTTTGCAAAAGCTATGTGGAAGCCCATGAGATCCTATGTTGTAAACGGCTTGTGAGACTTCTGTTTCTAAATCTCTGTCAAAAAACTTCAGAGAAGCTTCCCCGCTTAGAATGCATCATAACTCACTGACCCAAAGATATGGTAATTAGAAGAGTGGAAGAGCTCAAAATAGTTTGTTA
>NW_007726649.1:628560-629536 GCF_000696425.1 Galeopterus variegatus
CTTATGGTGGAATCGGTTTGTGAGGCTTTTGTTTTAAAATCTCTGTGAAAAAGCAACAGAGTGAGGGAAGTTTCGGTAATGGGCAACAATAATCAAAGACATTGTATAACGACAAAATAAAATTTTTGTAAAAGAAAAAGCGTCAGAGAAGCTTCCCCGCTTAGTATCCAGCATAACTCAGTGAACCTAAGATATGGTAGTTAGAAGAGAGCTAGCTCTAAGCTGTGTGTTTTCGGAAATTAGTTGTGAAATCACTCTGTAAACGGCATTCAAACGGGCTTGAAATGTTTGTTGAATATTCTGCCATAAACACTCACTTGAGGTTGAGCTTTTACAAGCAAGTTTAACTCTAAGCGAGTAGGCAACAGAATGTGCTTCCCACATCTTGCCTGTTGGAATTCAGGTTTGCAAGTTCTATATTGAAGCCCATTGGAGCCTATGGTGGAAATGGCTTGTGAGACTTCTGCTTCAAAATGTCTGTCAAAAGATGGCAATGGGTCTGGAGCAGCTGTGCCAGGAGACAGTGTGATCCTGAGAGCTGTGCTCTGTGATACCAGATTATTAATTGCACTTCCAAGAGCAACAGAAGGCGAATAATTCTTTCAACAATGATCCTGCGTTGACAAACAAGCGGTAGCAGGTTAGAGATTTTGGGGCCAACACAGAGGAGGACTCCTGAGAGCACCCAAACCCAGGTGCGGGAGCGGGCAAGCGGCCCAGTCAACAAAGGCCAGGAAAACCAGCAGAACTGGTGCAGAAACGGAGTCAGGCGAGCCGGACCAGCCCAACGCTGCAAGCTCTGTTAGTCACCCTCAGCCCAGCCCCACTTGCGGGGCAAAGCCCGGCTGCTCCCCGCCCACCTCGCTCCCACCTACCACACTAGGCTAGGCCCCCACAGCAGAGCTGCCTCCATTCTCTCAGGTGGGGGTGGAGACGGACGGCTTAGTGAGGGCAGGCCAGCCATTCCGGTTGGCTC
>NW_007726650.1:1074-2158 GCF_000696425.1 Galeopterus variegatus
CTGGAAGCTATATGGTCACCTTCCATATTGAAACCATGTTCTGCAGAGATTTTCTTTCTGGCTTGTATTTTTTTCCTGGTGTAGTTTGTATAGACTTTACTGTATTTTTATCACTTGTTTTTTGTGAGGAGGAATTTAAATTCTTTTGTTTGAATTTAAATTCCTCTAGCAAGAACTAATTCATTAGCAATAAGTTTTGCAGCAGAGAAATCCTTCCTTACCATCTCAATATTTATTTTTAGCTAGTATATTACATCATTTAAATGTGGAAATAGTTTTACAAGCTATAGGATGAAGCTAACGGTGAGAAGGGTATGGTGGGTTTAAGAAACATGAGGCTTTTTCAGATCACATATGAGAAGTAACTGTTAAGTGATTAGATGGAGTTTTCTGGCTGCTTTACAAAATCATTCTCCCACATGCCATGTCTGCTGCATCTTTCTCTAAGTTGCTTGAAAAGAGAATTCTATTTATTGTGTTCAGCATTGAGATGTTTAGATCTAGTTCTCAAAGCACAGAGAGGGTTGGGTCCTTTGATTTTGTTTCAATGACCAGTGTGCAAAGAAAGCATTCTTTGACTTTGTACTGGCAAACTTGAGGCCTCTGTGATTCATATATCAGTTTGAGAATTCTTTGGAATTAGGTACTTGAGATTTATGTGATTAAATAGACTATCACTGCATCTTATTTAAAACCTAATTTCCTTTCCCCTCCCTCAGCCCAGTTATAAAGGATCCCTGGGCCTCATTCTTTGCTTGTTCTTGTGTGTTACCAATGAGGAGAGGCCTACTTCTCTTACTAGCAATTATCATAACTAGTATTTCAACCAACATAAGCTTTCACAACAACATCATTTTCCTGACTATTGCCTGTTGGGGGTGCTCCCAGTGAATCACAGCTAGCTGCATGCCTTAGCCTTGAAACCAGGAGGTATACAATCTTTTTGATGATTCTCTTTGCTTCCTCTCTCCAATTCTACTAACAAAAGTGTTTTAGGGGTGAAACTGAGTTAGCATGGTTCCATTGGGCACAAAGCCTCCTGTCTTGTGTGCTTTAAGCACCATCTGGATCTCCTGGAGAAGAA
>NW_007726650.1:3028-11133 GCF_000696425.1 Galeopterus variegatus
TTGGGCACAAAGCCTCCTGTCTTGTGTGCTTTAAGCACCATCTGGATCTCCTGGAGAAGAATGCATTTTACAGTGTTGCAGGGAATCTTTGCTCACTTCCAGGGGAAGCAGCATGCCTTTCCAGGGACTGCCTGATGGCTTGCAAGGGGAAAATAAGATGCAGCAGCTCTGATTCTCATCCCCTGCAGAAATTCATCAGGTGTCCTAAGTGTTGAATTAATATCAGTGAAAGCGGTGGTATTAATGTCACCACATTTTTAAAGGGAGAGGTCTGGAGACACATCCAGTGGGTATGAGGGTGGAGGGTAGGGGGTACTCCTGAGCTCTTGTAAAATTCATGATAAGTAAATTAATCTGTTAGCAAGATTGTTTGTTCTTTTTTCTGAATGCTGCTTGTCTAGAGCTAGTAACAATTTTATATGAAGCTGGTAAGAGGAAAGAATACTGAATTAAAAAAAAAATTATCATGGTTCTTGTGAAATGCCTGAGGGAAGAGAAGACTAGAAAACTAAAACTATGGGCCAGAGGATTTTAAGTAGAGTATATTTTTACAGGATTCTGGTAGCAAGTTGGTTCACTTGCACCACAAATACCTTTATTGGGTCTCTTCAGAAGAAATGTGCACGACACAGATGTTTTCATGTTAGTACAGAGTGTCCTCAGAATGTGAGGCTCTGAGATACAGACTCAGGAGAATGAATACAGATACATTTATTCTACCATCGAAAGGAAACACTCGTTGGTACCAAGGCCTTTCATTGTGAGGCTAAGCTGATCCTTCTGGGGACAACAGAAACTTCATCTCTTGACGGTGAAGTTATTTTTCAGTTTCAGCATTCCTACTTCTGTGTTGGCTGGTTTTCCATATGCGGTAATATGGATGAGGCTGAGATAGGCTGTAGTAATCGATAAGGCTGAAATCTGAAGGAAGGGACATAACTGTTCCAAATATGGTGTTCTGTGGGCTTCAAGCATTATAATTTTTGACCAGAGCAACCATATTTGAAATAGGTAATATTATTCTGATTTTGTACTTGAGAAAATGGAGGCTCAGAGAGGTTACGCAAGTTGCTCAGTTCACATGGCTAAGAAGGTACAACCTGGTAGTTATTTAAAGAAGCCCAAATCAGATTTGTCTGGCCCAGCAGTTCATTACCTTCCAAGTGGAAGGCATGACCCCTTGGAGCAGGTTATACTTTAGCTCAGAAAAACATACATCCTCTATTCAGGGGTACTCTGTTGAAATCTATTTCCACAAAAGAATAAGACCCCGAGGAACTTAAAGCCATACCTACAGAGGATGGAGGTTTGGTCATATTTGAACATTAGTCACTTAAAGGACATACAGAGTTCTTTGTAAAACTGTCTACTCTCTAGCACGGGGGCAATGAAGTCTCCTCCTTGGAAATTCAATCTGTCCTTACACTGCAGTTATCACACAGAAATGAATGAATCTCAACTTTTTTATCTTAAGCCCTACCTCTTTCCAAACTCTAGCTTTGTATTTTCATATATTTATATTTTCTTTATATGTACTTGACATTTCTACTTGTGTTCCACTTTACATCAACTTCCATGTGTAATGACCTACAAGTTCGCAAGTGCTTTCATGGACATTCCCAATTAATCCTCAAAGCAACTTAATGATTGTGTTTTGTCTCTATTTTATATGGAAAAAGCAAAACAAAACAAAACAAATGCAAACACTTGTGTCATAGAGGTGAAGTGCTTTGAAGAATTTCAGCCAGATGCAGTATGGCATGGCTGGCCTGCAAGTCAAGCCCTTTCTCATCTCCTAGTTTAGGGGTCTTTCCAGGACAGCACAACCATTCCTCTAAAACAGAACTCAGCATCTTCCCAGAAAGATCCTCTCCTACCTCACACTTCTTTTGCTTTATCTTCATTTATATAGTCATTAAAGCTCACTCTTGGAATCATCTTTCATTCTCTCTCTCTCTGATATTAAATTTCATTTGGGAGCATAATTTCTTTTAAAAATATTTCCCTTTTTCCTCCCATCTCCCTTATTCAAACGATTATTTCATGCCTGCATTGTTGCAGTCTCCTAATTAGTCTTCTTATCTCCTATCTTAAGGATCTTATTCAAAGAAACAAATACTTGGATCCTACTGTATAGCATGCACCATGCTAGGGAATGCAAAAATTTTCCTTTCTGGGCTACTTTATAGTTACCAGTTTAAAATATTATTTCTAACATATACCTTGCTCAAAAATCATTGACTGCTTATTCTCACTGCATGGTGTCTATAATCTTAGTGTTTAAAACCCACCAATCTTGGTCCAGTGTGCCTTTCAGCTTCCTCCCTCCCTCCCCCCAGATGTTTCCCAGCACAAGCTCTCTGCTCCTGTCCATGAAACATGTCTACTCACTCTTGTTAGGCACAGCACATGTGCGGACTCCTCGCCTTTGCCAGATGCTCTGTGAAGTCTTTCTAACCTAGCTTCATCCACAGTTGTTTCTCTCTCCTCTTGATTTAATTTTGCACATTAATTGGGTATCATTTATAGCCAGGAACTATTGTTTGTGATATATCAATGAACAAAGACCAAAATATTTGTTCTCAAAGTTAGATGGCCTTAGAAATAGGCAGTAAACCATAAACATTAAAAATGAAGGAGGGCAGGCCCGGTTGCGCACTGCTGCAGTGCGCTGCTTGGGAGCGCAGCGGCGCTCCCGCTGAGGGTTCAGATCCCACATACGGGCCAGCGCTCACTGGCTGAGCGAGGTGCGGGCGCGACACCGAGGGTTGCGATCACGTTGCCGGTCCCGGTCCGGTCCGGGTGCGCGACACTGAGGGTTGCGATCCGTTGCCGGTCCCGGTCCGGTCTGGGTGCGCGACACTGAGGGTTGCGATCCGTTGCCGGTCACGAAAAAAAGAAAAAAAAAGAAAAAAAAAATGAAGGAAACCATATGGTCTGTTCATCCCACATACGGGCCAGCGCTCACTGGCTGAGCGAGGTGCGGGCGCGACACCGAGGGTTGCAATCACGTTGCCGGTCCCGGTCCGGTCCGGGTGCGCGACACTGAGGGTTGCGATCCGTTGCCGGTCACGAAAAAAAGAAAAAAAAAAGAAAAAAAAAATGAAGGAAACCATATGGTCTGTTTAGTGGTGGTCAGTGCCTTGGAAAAAAAATATAGAAGGTCAAGAGGCATTAGGAGTGCTGATGTGAAGGTGGGTCAGTTGGGTTTCAAATGGATGAAGCCCTGTTAAAAAGATGACACTTGAGCAAAGACTCTAAGGAAATGAGGGATTTAGGCAACCAGACAAGAGAAAGTATTCCAGGTAGAACAAACAACTGCTGCAAAGGCTCTGAAGCTGAAGAGGTGTTAACATGGTCTAAGCCCATCAGGAAGGCCAGGTGGGGGAGTCTGAGTTAGCAAGGAACGCAGTAGCAGGAGATGGGAGCCAGTACCTAGGAGGCTGGCAGGCCTGGTAGGCCTTTGGGTTTTTATTCCACTTGAAATGGGGCCTTGGGAGGATTTCAAATTAAGGTGTGATGGGATCTAACTTCTTTTAGAATCAGTCTGGCTGCTAGCTGAGTGTATGCTTCAGGGGAGCAAGGGTGGAAGCAGGGGCCTGTCTCGGAAGCTATTATGGTAACCAAGGTGGCTCATACCAATGGTGCAGAAGTGGGGGTGGTGATAAGAATCTGGATTCTGGTATGTTTTGAAGGAAGAGCCAATAGGATTTCCTGATGGATTAGATGACAGGGAGAAATATAAAGAGAGTGAACTAAATACTGAATCCAAGGTTAAATCCTAATTTATCATTTACTCTGTGTTACATGTGTGGCAGCACTCAATCATGTATATGTAAATAAATACCTTTCAGGAACTTGTAAACTTGGAGATGAGGCATGACATAAACTTATAAAAGTTAAATGGTAAGAGACGGTGTGTGAGTGTGTGTATGTGTGTGCATGGATAACATCTTCTCAGTAAGACTGCAAATTCCTTAGAGAGATTTATGTATTTATTCACTCCACAGGTTTTTAAAAAGGTACTTGTTAAAGGTCAGTGATTGTCTTACATCTGAAAAGTGCTAAACGCAATCGGAGAACTTCAGTGTAGTGGATAAGTGTGCAGGCTCTGATGAGAGACTGATGTATTCAAACCCTAGTTCCATTACTTATTTGCTGGGTGAGCTTGACCAAGTTCTGTTTCCCATTTTTTTAATCTGTGAAATGATCACATTATCTCATAGGTTTTACCATGGTGATTAAATGGACTAATGCAAGTAAACTGTTTAGAACAATACTTGGACTCATATAGCATTTACCATTCCTAAGTTATTGTCAGGAAAGATTAGAGGATTTAACAGTTGGACTGATTTTTCTTTCCTTCTTAACCACCCATGTTCAAACCTGTCAAGGTGCATGTGAATAATAAATGTGAATAATAAGGTCTCATAGTAAACTTTGCTCTCTAGTTGATGATTAATAAATAACATAGAGAATTGCATAATGATCAGTATGACCACCTGCCTCTCTTTAGAGGTGGACATGGAGGCTGGTCAGTCAGCAACCCTTCCGGGTACATTTGATTGACAGGCTGGCAAACAGTATTTAAATATCTAACACATTAAAAAGATCAGTGTTTTCTTATTTTTTAGCTTAAAATGTTGAATGTGTATTAAAATGAGAAAAATAATTTTCAAGATAGATATGACTTTCCTAGTACATAAAAGCAAGGAGATCACATCAAGGAGGGAATATTATTTTTTGGCCCAAATACAGGAAATTACTATTTTTCTCTCCATGTTTATATTTTGTTACCTAATATCTCCCTTCTTTTTTAAAATTTTTTTTATTTTCATGTGGTGGTTGTTCCTTTCATCCCTCTTATTATCAGCAACTTATTTGACTTCCAAATCCAGGAAGGAACAGTGTGTTGTGGCTGTGGAGCTCATGCAGACATCTTTAGTGTCAGAGGTGGTTTGAAGAGCAGCTTAATTCTGCTTTCACCAAGTGCCTGGTACTTCAGTGAGGCACTCAGTTTGTGTTTGAGCTCAGTATTCCTGATCCCATTCTATACATCCTAGATGGCAATGCAGACAGTGGCTGTCAATGAGTAACAGGTAAATATTGAACAGGGAAGCCCTTTTGATTAACTTTGTGCATCATTATTTGAAAGTAGCGTGCAGTCAGAATGGCTCCATCACTCATGATTGTAGCACATTGCATGAGGGTCAGAGCATCAAACTGCCAGGTAGAAAGATGAGGTTGCATTCTTTCTTCTGTACATGGGCCTGTATTCCTGCAATGCTGGACTAGTTACAGCTAGCCAGTGAGCAAAAGGTTGACTATTCAGGAGGGTCAGAGCATCAAACTGCCAGGTAGAAAGATGAGGTTGCATTCTTTCTTCTGTACATGAGCCTGTATTCCTGCAATGCTGGACTAGTTACAGCTAGCCAGTGAGCAAAAGGTTGACTATTCAGCACAATATAAATGGAAAATGTTTAAGACAGTAAAACACAAAGAATGTTCAAGAGGGACTTTATGCTATGTAGGTATAAATATTTTAAAGCATATTTATAATTACTTTTTGAAGTGTATAATAATATGGGTGCTCTTATTATTTTATCCAGGTTCAGAAATCTTTTTCCAATATGGAATTTAAACAGTTATAGCAGACTGAAAGTGAATGTTTGGTTTTACTAGTATGTGTTGAAAAGAAGTTATTTCAGCCTCTATCCACTTTCCTAGGTTTGGTCTATACCACCTAATAGGTACAACTTACCACTGTGACACTTTTATGCTCAAGGTTGGTCCGTAGTTGATTTGTGATTCTGATCTAACCATTGAACCTGATGATAAATTAATGGTTTATTGTCATTAGGAACAATACTCTTGTCTTCATTATTAATATTTTTGAGCATCCATCAAAAGATATGCATGGAACTCAGAAAAAGACATAGATGGGATTGAATAGAAAAGGACAGCTTTCTGCTCTCAAACATTTCTAGATCAACACTTACGTGGTCTGAAGAGGTACAGATAAACCATGATTAGATTGTTTATGCATTTTTAGGATAGACTCAATTCCAACTACAAAACGTTTTCATAAGCTAAACATTTTAGAGTAAATCTTTTGGTTGAGACTTTTGTGTTGAACTATAGAAATAAGATTTAGAAAGCTATTTTGCAATAATTAAGATTATTAAAGCAACCAAAAATAGCAAACCAAATTTACCTCTTTCTTATCATATTCTAGAGCAACAGATAAGAAAGTAGGCATTTTATGACATTTTAAGTATATATTCGTAACATTTTAAATTTGATTAATTAGATGGATTAATGCCATTGTTACTGTTTAGCATATATAAACCACAAAAATGACAAAATCTATATACAGTATGTTGGATGAAATCTTAATTTTATTTATCTCTTAAGTGTTAAACCCATACAACCTAGTCAACATAACAGCCCCCAAATAAAAAAATAATAGTTTTATACTGAAAATTATTTGTATAAAAAATAAAATATCATGTAGTAATGCTAATTAGAGCTGTAAATTGCACATTTACATTACATTTCTGAAGAAGAGATTCTGTGTTGGTATCTTTTTAAAAATTTCAATTTTGCTTTAAATGAACAGTGGGAAATATTAATATTCTTGCCCTTTATTTATAATGTTCTGGAGTAATTGATGGGATCCCTCCCCACCCCATAAAGGAAAGAATTTAAAGTTTCATTTAGAAAATAACCTCGATTAGATGAGTGTTATTTACAAAGCAATGTATTAGAAATAACTGTATTGTATTTTGAAGTTTAGATAAACCTATAATATGAACATGAAAAACATAACAAATTGAAAATGTAATTTAACAAAGGTAAAATTTTCTTTACAATAGAAATTCACTGAAAGTTTATGCTGCTTCAAGAGCAGTGTGGGCTACTGTACTCTTCCCTTGGGTACCCAAGATCTAATTTGGACTAGGTTCCAAGTGAACATGTGTTAGGTGGTCCCTCTATAACCCTGATTGGATATTTTGCCACACCACAAAACTAGAACATGATTTGACATAAATCTTTGTTTAGAACTGAAATAGCAGGGGATGCTGTGGGTCAGGATGGAATTGGCAAGGCTGTGTGGGAACGTGCTCACATAGCCTGATGTCTAGCAGAGCCAGTACTTTTAGGCCTTTGGTTACCTTGAAATTACAGGTAGTAAATCAACACCTAGTCTCTCTGGGACAGAAACCTGAATACACAGTATTCTTTTGTGCAGACTTATTTGTGACCCATATATGAATTTGTATTTTATTTATAAGAAAATGTGTATATATGTACATACATTAATTTTTTAGGAATCCTAATAATTCCCACTACTTACAAAGATTTTTTCTGTTATCATGTTTATGCCCTAACAAGAAATAGAACAAATTACACAAGTATTATTTAAATGATGATGACACCACTTCAGACTTTTAACATTCTATTTTAGTCGCTGGACAACTTGGTAATGTTTTATTTGGGGTAAATGGAATATATTGAAGGAGAATGTAGAGTTTAAAAAGTTATTTGGCTCCATTCAGGAATAAATATTCATTTATCAAGGAAATATTTATCTCTGTGAAAAACTATAGGTATCCCCATTTCTCAAGGAAGTTGCAGGCTGGTAGGGGAAATAAGGCATACAAAGGGTCTTCAAAAAATTCATGGAAAGATTTGTATTATTTTATTTATTTATTTTTTTAGTTAAATATCTCACTGGGCTTTTTTGTGATTCTAGAATCAGGCAACATGTTATTCCATAAAATAGAATGTGTTCGGGCCGGCCCGGTGGCGCACTGCGCTAGTGCGCCGCTTGGGAAGCACGGCGGCGCTCCCGTCGAGGGTTCAGATCCCACATACAGACTGGTTCCCGCTCACTGGCTAAGCGAGGCACGGGGGCAACACCGAGGGTTGTGATCCCGTTGCCGGTCCCGGTCCGGTACGGGGGCGACACTGAGGGTTGCGATCCGTTGCCGGACACGGAAAAAGACAAAAAAAAAAAAAAAAAAAAAAAAAAAAAAAAAATGGGTCCCCTAATTTTTTTTTTTATTTCCTTTTCCCTAAAAATTTTTCGAAGTTTTTTTAAA
>NW_007726650.1:12044-30205 GCF_000696425.1 Galeopterus variegatus
AAAAAAGAAAAAAAAAAAAAAAAAAAAAAAAAAAAAATAGAATGTGTTCCCTCATATTATCTTTTAATTCCATTTTCCTATGAACTTTTCGAAGTTTCTTCATAAAACAATTTATTGGTTTAATAAATATTTAGTGGATGCTACTAATACCAGGCATTGTTTCGGGCTCTAGGTATTCAGTAGTGAATGAGACATCCAAAGTTCCTATAGCATGAAGTTTATATTCAGTTGAAGGGGCAGACTGTATGCAGATATATTGGTTTTTATTTTATTTATTTATTTATTTTTTAAAGGTGGCGCTCTAGTTATGAAGGAAATTAAGTCAGAACAAGGAAATGGAGTGTAGTAAGTACTTTTGATACAAGACAGGACATGTGAAATGCATTAAGAATGGCCTAAGTCTCTCAGTTCCGTACGAGTCCAGAAGGGCAAAGTCATTGCGGCTGTGGAGAATTGAGGAACTCTTCATGGAGCAGATGGAACTTGATGCTGGCCCTTAAAGGATAGGAATGAACAAGCCATGTTCGTACATGACAAACAAGATGGAAAAAAGAGTTTCCATTCAGGATTCAGTAGAAAGGGATGAGGCTGATGGGACTTTGAAGAAGAGAGGAATTTGGATTTGGCATTTTATTTTAAGTATTTGGGCCAAAGAATAATGGAATTTGTGGGATTTTTTCCCCCTCTCTGTTTGCATGGAGTGGATGAAAGAGAGGCTGGCTGACAGGCTGTTATGATCATCATGAAGTGTGGAGACTTACGAATTTTTTATCTGCCCAAGCATGGAGTATTTTAAAATGTATTTAAGGGCTGTTATTTGAACATGGGGTAGGGTAGAGGGATCGTGTCATCTCCTGACTTGTGAAAGTGATTTGCAGATTGGAAAGTTTGAGAACTACTGAAAATAAGATTCAATCAGGAAACACTTTAAAAAACTATATGTATTGATAGAGCACCAGGAAGAACTCAGGAGTTAGCGAACATTCTTGGGCTTGAATAGACAGCCAAAAATGGTTGCATAGATGGATTAATTATAAGCAATTGCCAACATTCAGTTCATATCTTACTATATAAGGAACAAATACATATTAATTTTATAGAATAAGTATATATAACATAAACTAGTGATCATCAAATAGATGTCCTTCAGCTCTGTATTAGTAAATGCTGCCTGTGCATCAAGGTGCCAATCAAACATAACACATGCAGTTGTGGGTGAAGGTGCAGGAATGACACAACATTTCTTAAAGATAGATCAGTGCATGAGAACAACTATGTAGATGTGTTTGCTGATGGCAGATACCAGATTGTGTGATTAGTATTCATTTTTTGCTAGGCACCATATTAAGGGGAGGTTTTTAATAAAATTTTTCTGAATTGTTGTCTATGAACTTCAAGATTTACATTCTTATTAACTTGATTCCTACCTCCATCTAGACAAACAATACAAGAGGAAAGAAAAAAATATTATTTGAATCATCATTTCATTAGAACTTGTAATTGATGTACTATATTGTATTATCTGCTTCAATGTATTTTCTGCTTCAGTATACAAGCCCCTTTTAAGAGATGTTCCATTGTATAGGAAGTGGGTTTTCATCCTTTAAGTCAGAAGGGTACTTTGATTATTAGGACACCAGATTCCTAGCACTAACCCAGTTTCTGTAGGAGTTCTGACTTAAATGTTTTAAGGTTTTGTGAGTAAGGTTCACACTTACTACACTTGTTGTTACAGTTAATGTTTGATTTCTGAAAAGTATTTGAGCTTCTGGGAATTTCATAGGGTTTTTCTATATTTTTCATTGTGTTAGGTGACTATAAAGTACATGAGCATGAATATCCTGAAAGGGAAGTTGACTGTATTACTAGCAATGTGTTAAGTATCTTAGCTCATGTCATTTTAAATCATTTCACTTCCTTTGGCAATTCATATTTTATTTTTCATTTCATATCTATGGTATATCACTAATGTTCTTCATGACCTTTGTTTCTGAGGTGTGTCCTATACATGCTGTCTTTTCTCTCGTCTTAGTTCATGAAGCTGATACCACCAAAGAATAACTAATGCTTGATTCTGTTAGTTGAGCTTGCCATGGTGTCTTTGGTTCATCTGGCAGTCATCTGCAGGACGCTAGAGCACATTTTATAGCAGCTTCTATTAGTCAACAGACACACTTAACAAACTGCATCCTTTATGCTAAGTATTAGGCCACTAAACTGGTGAAAGGGGGAGAACTTACAACCATGTGTTAACTTCTTTAAAATATTTGTTTAGGGAGGCAATGATGTAATGAATGCTAATAAATAACTTGAGAATTTAGTAAATATTTAACAAACTGAATTTTCAGTCCATAAAACTATGTATTTTGTTCAAGTTCCAACATTTTAAGTTTTAGTTTGGTATTTTATTAATTGGTAGAATCAGAGATTGAGTGATATTAAAAAAATTAAGCTTAGTTTTTAAATCATTCACAGTTCTACATGTCTGTTTGTTTCTATAGTAATCAGAATTGGTCTTTAAAATCCTTAACCAATGAAACAATCACACAATTTTTGTAAATAATATGTGTTTTTATGTTTTTTTAATAATTATTTGCCACCAGACTTGAAATACCATTAAGTAGAAAGATTTTTAAAAAAAATTTTTTTATCACTACTTTCCCTAAGTACTCTAAAATAACCTAAATCAAGATCCTTAACCAATGAAACAATCACACAATTTTTGTAAATAATATGTGTTTTTATGTTTTTTTTAATAATTATTTGCCACCAGACTTGAAATACCATTAAGTAGAAAGATTTTTAAAAAAATTTTTTTTATCACTACTTTCCCTAAGTACTCTAAAATAACCTAAATCAAGGGTCTTTATATTTTTGTGATCAGACAATTTGTAATGAACAGAGGTTGATAAGCAAAAATAAGGTCTTATATCCCAACAAAAAAAATACAGAATGGTAGAGTTGCTTATGACATTGCATAGGAAATCCTGTGTCAGAAGGTAAAGAGCCTCTTGTTGAAAAGCCACCTAGAGCCTTTGAGCTGGAGGATTTTATTTTCCCATAGATACCATGTTACCAATTATGTAAAGAAGAGTATAGACTTCTTGTTAGTTGATAAATGGAGATTGGAATCATTTCCTAGGTTATTTTATGGTATTTGTTAACAATATTTACCTTCCTAAGTAGACTCAGCATAATTCTTATAGCAGTTTTCCCTCATTTCTGGAAGACATATGAATAATGTGGTACTTATGTGAAGGCTTACATGTCACTGAAAAACTGTGGTTTTTGCCTGAGCTCAACAGAGCAGCAAGATTATATTAACACAGACTTTGGACCATTTTAGTTCCCATAGGGTACAGAGTGTAGCTGATATGACATGACTTGCCTTCAACAGTTGTTTTAACAAGATAGCCTTCATGTATAATATACTGAGCTGAAAGGCATAACCAAGTAATATTAGCAAGAAACACTGTTGGCAAAATTCTTGACTTTCATCTTTATCTGATTAATCCAAAGCAATGTGTTACTTACAAAAAAGTATTTTCAACAGGATATATATGACAGAATATTTCTTTTAAATGTCTATAACTTTGCAAGAACTATTTTTGGTATGTGGTATCTTTATTCTACAAAAGTTTTTCTATATTTATAGCAAAGCACAAATAGAAAAATATCCAAGACTTTGGATGTCTGGTATAAAGAGACTTGATGCTATTCGTTTAATTACTATTGAACACCTACGGGGTACCAGGCACTATTCTAGGCACTGGGGATACAACAGTGGATAAAACAGGCAAATATATGCGTCTTTGTGTTTGCATTCCTGTGGGAGTAACAGACAATAAGCAAATGGAATTATTTATAAAGTGCATGAGAAGGTGGTTAAGAGCCCTGCAGGTAACAATAAGCAGGAAAGTGGGCTAGAGAGACCTAGAGATGGTGGATGGGGCTTACAATTCTAAATGGGGTGGCCAGAAAAGGCCTTGCTGAAAGGGCAACAACAAGCAAAGTTCTGAAGGAGATGCTGGAGCAGGCTTTGCCGACACCCTTGATTGACCATTTGGAAATGTCTTAGTCACTGTCAACTGACTGTATTGCCAGTGCTCACTCTCTCCAGGGAAGCTCTTTCCTGTTTACTGTATTTAAATTTCTTCTGCAATACCTTATATTCTATTTTAAATTGTTCTACTTTGGGGTGGAAAATGTATATTATAGAGCACTGAGCTCATTGGATGGAAGGTGCTGTGAAATTTTTTAAGAAAGCATAAAATCAGACTTCCATAAAAATTCCAAATTGCACTTTATCAAGAAACTGTTTTTTGTAAATGTTTAAAAGTGTAAAAGAAAGCTTTTTCACCCTAAAAATGGTATTTTTACTAATTCACTAATTAACACTTTTCTTCTGCTTAGCACTTTCAAGACCTGATTTAATTACAGTTCCTAGTACCTTAAATAGTACCTTAAATAGTGAGTCAGTGTTGCTTTGCTCAAAACATTGCAGTAAGTTTTTTTTTTTTCCACACTGCCCAAATCTTCATTGAAATACATGTAATTCTGTTACTTTTGTGATGGGACTGTGGCTAATCAGGGGATACATTAGATGTGTATTTGCTTTACGAGCCCCATGATAGTTAATTTGAGCACTTTTTCCTTAGTAATGTGGAAGTGTTTTGATTCTGGGCTTAGAAATAAGATGAAAAAAGAATCAATTCTCCTGTTCATTCTGAGTTTGGAGACTGCATTTGAATTGGCTTCCAGAATATTGAGAAGATTCCTCCTGAGAGGTGGCTGCATTGCCATCTATGAAAATGGTTAGAGTAATCAATAAATTTGGAATCGTTTGGTTATGTGTACATTAGTGTCTTACCAAAAGAAAATCAAACCATATGAACCATAAAACAATGGAAAGTCAGGTATAGATTAAGAAAGAGATACCAGGGGCCGGCCCGGTGGCGCACTGCTACAGTGCGCCGCTTGGGAGTGTGGCGGTGCTCCCGCCGAGGGTTCGGATCCCACATACAGACCGGTTCCTGCTCACTGGCTGAGCGAGGTGCGGGTGCAACACTGAGGGTTGCGATCCGTTGCCGGACACGAAAAAAGACAAAAAAAAAAAAAAGAAAAAAAGAAGGAAAAGAAAGAGATACCAGAATAGTTAGATTATCAGATAATTTTTCTCTTTAAATGAAATAATCTTAGGGTAACACAATTGATGTATTATAAGTCAAATTATATTTAAGATGGGGTGGAAGAAATTCTCAGAGAGTAAACTATTACTGCTCAGTGTTACTTTTTTCCTGGTAGAATTCACATAAAAATAGGGAGAAAGAGTTTCTTGCTGACACAAATGTGCAGTGTCACATTTTTTTTATGTTTCTTAAACCAGTTAAATTTTGGAAAATTAAATTATTTTAGAATAAGGATTTATCTTACAGAGTTAATTAGATTTAATATCAGAAAGAAATTGGGAATCACTTAACCAGTATTTCCAGTGAATTATATGAGACTCCTGGAATTACATTCTCAAATGTGAGTGCATAACTGCAATTTTACTGGTAATGTCTGCCTTCTCTACGAGTCTCAAACTCCAGTTTGCCTGTGCTAGTATTTATGCATGCACATTCAAACACACAGTACTCAGAGACTCTTTAGATTGCTTTCTTCTGCACCTATAGTGGTGTTATTTTCAGTACCATTCTTTTTTGATGGAAGAAATAGTTATACAGAAAATGCTCTCCTTTTACCATCTTTTCCTCCTTCTATAGTAGAACTTTCTCTCTCACATATATGTATACCTCATGTATATGTGTGTGTGTATCTACATATATGTGTGTGTGTGTGTGTGTGTGTGTGTGTAATTTAAGTTTCCCTATATTGAATCATTGAAAAATACTTTTTTTTCTTTCAGATATTCAGGCACTGAATTCTTCCTATGTGCATAGCACTGTTGGGCAATAAAGTTTATAAATACTTAAAAATATGTTTCTCATCCATCAGAAAGTTATGTATAGTGTTGCTGGGGTGACAAAGTATAGGATCAACATTTTTGAACTGGGCATGTAGTTCAATATGATGAATTTTTTAGATGAATAAAGTAAGACCTAAATATATAAAATACTTGAGAAATAAGTAGTAGCAGATAGGGCAGTAAGTATGCAATTAAGTGCGGCAGTGAGTGTTACCAACAATAAGAATAAGAAGTTCAGAGAAGGATGAAATCAATGAAAGTTGGAGAAAGTCTCTAGAGGAAAATGAGACTTAAGTTCACGTTGGAGGTTTTGGGGTGTTGGGTAAACAGTTGAGATGAGAGAGCCGCATGAACAAAAGTTTGAGGCAAAACCGGCCATCTCTTGGTTACATTCTAACGTAGATAGGAGGACACCATAGGATGTTGTTGCATGAGGGATGAATGACACCACAGGAAAGCTTGTTAAGATCTGAAAGATGAGACTGCAAGTAGGGAGCCCATCAAGAGGCTGTTGCAATCTTTAAAAGCTTGCTTCTTTTTTTGAAACTGAACTCTTGTTCTTTCTTAAGAGCTGCTTAACAAAGAATGTTATCTTTTCTTTTTCACCTGCTTTCACTGTCTGAATACTATTTCCCAAAGTGTTTTCATAGGCTGTTAATAAGTGTTATTGGAAAAATGGGTTAGATGATTTGGTAAACACTGGGTCAAATAAAGCTTTCAGGATTTGTTAACAGTACTGTATATTGCTGAAGAGCTGATGCACATCATGGAATTACTGGAGGGGAACTGTGACATGTAGCATTTCCCCATGATACGTTTGTGTATAGAACTCAATTGTCTTAAAGCATTATACCAAAGGGACTAGTGTTCCTTGGAAAACACTCGGCAAATGGTATATGAGAAATCACTGCTCTCCCTTCAGAACTTTGAAAATAAAAACAAAGCAGTCATTGTAGACCTATGGAGCTGAAATAGCTACCCAGATTAAAAGAGAAGAAAAGAGGCCAACTTTTTTTTTTCCAGCTTATTCTCAAGTACTAACGTGCATGTGAGCCAATCTGCTGCTAAACAGGAAGAGCTGTTCCAACTCTAATTTTAGCTTGCCACCTTGCATTGCTGTAGAAGTGATTCCCACATACTGCAAAGAGGTTATTTTGTGTAAATAGAGACGTTTCATGCTTTGCCAAGTGAGAAGGAATCATCTTTAGGCTCCCTCCTCCCCCCCAGCCTTGTAGCCCATTTGCTCAGCTTCAGCATGCTGAAGAGCATCTCTCCAAATGTTTAGATCCCCTGGTTTAACCCTGTTGCATCCATAATTTAAACTGGATCAAGGACTGCTCCTGTCCAGGATTAATTGAACTGATGCAACTTGCCTCTCTGTCCTCCTCTGCACTCACTAGCACTTGCTGTCTAGTCTCAGCCAAGGGGAACCACTTCTTCACAGCTCTGGGTGTCCGTGAATCAATTTATATTGAATCACTTGGTATGACAATCCTTGGGGCACACTTGTGTATTTTGGGTTATTTTGGTGCTGGCGAAATGGAATGCCCTGGAGGGCAAACTAACATTGTTACCTAAGGCTGATTTATAGGACTTTTTCCTGGACAGCCGAACTTGCAATGATTTCTCTTTAAAGATTTATTAAAAGATCAATTGTCCCCAATGATTGGTCATGCCAGTGAGAAATAAGAACTGCTAAAGTGTCCATGGAAAGGAGAATTGTGTTATAAACACAGTTGGTACTCAGTGAATAGAGTTGAGTGACTTGCCCAAAGAGAATCGAGGTAAGCCCAATGAGAAGTGAGACATTAGCCTGAGAGAAAATTTTAAAATGCTTGGATTCTCACTTGTGTTCCTCACAATAATCACATTTATGAGAAAATCTTGATATTTTACCATAGAAAATGTAAGACCTAGTTATAAAGGAAGACCTTATTCCCAAGCAGAGGGAAAGCACATAAAGCTGGAGTTGGTTAAAGAAAAAAGGCTAATGAGACTTTGGAAGACTGTTTAGATGTTGTTTTTGAAAATTCAGGCTTTCTGAAGACTTCTTGCAAATTTGTTTAAAAATTTTTCCAGACCCTGTCCAGTTTAATGAAACCAGAGTAACAGAAAGGATTTACTCTTGTATATTCTACCACGTGTGTTCTTCTGTAGTGATTTAACACTTTTCCTATAAATTTTAGGTTGCAAACTTGAGAAGACTAGAATGAGTTGTATTTAACAAAACTGCGTTATATGGAACTTAGCACTTGACCTCAAACAAAAAGTTGCTTAAGAAATGACTTTTTAGGATTGGCAATATAAAGCAGTGGTTTAAAATGCCAGCTTTGGGGTTGACCCAAGTTTAGAATCTCAGCTCTGGCACTTGATGCCTTAAAGCTCAGCCTGTTTTCTCATTGATACAATCCAAGTAATAATGCCTGCCTTATGGAGTATTGTGAGGTTTTAATGCCCTGTTGTATTTAAGCACTTAGCACAATTTGTGGTGTTTAATACTGTGTAAATTGTAGTTGTTATTATTCAAAGTGACTTTGCCTTTACTTCTTGATAGCAGAGAAAGAGATGAACTGTTTATGCAATCATGTGAAGGTAGAGGTAACAAAATGTGGTCATTAGAGTTATTTGTCCAAATCACTGAAGATCCAACTGGATCTTTCTAGAAGTAGTAGTTAATTTTGACAGCTAACAAAGCCCTAACCCAAATAAGGAGAGAGGTCATTAGAGTTATTTGTCCAAATCACTGAAGATCCAACTGGATCTTTCTAGAAGTAGTAGCTATTTTGACAACTAACAAAGCCCTAACCCAAATAAGGAGAGTGTTGTGTTTTGTTTTGAACTGTGGGGCTGATGGTCTCTAATTCCTAACCCTCTATCTCTCCCCACTAGGCTTAACACGCCATAACTTTATTTCCATTGAGGAATATTGTTTTAGAAGATGGGAGTGATGGAACTCTCTTTTACTCTGGGGGAAACAGTGCAGGAAGAGAGAGTGCAGTTGGCAGTTCAGACAAACTCTGTGCTATATTTTCTTTTAAAATCATATCAGTTTTTATCTACTAGTCATCCTCTCATTGGGAGAAAATTGTCAATTGCTATGTGTGGAATTTAGGAGCCTCTCAAAGATCTGAAGGTTATCTAGCTCTTTTTTTCTATAGTCAATGTATTTCTGAGTACAGAATCTCAGTGGACTCCCCAATGTGAGGAGGCACCATAACTCTCTGCCCCGTCTCTCTACCCACAGCAATTGAATGAGGAATCCACACTCCTCCTTTTTCCTAGAAGACCACTGAAGGTCCTAAGAACTGGCGTTAATACTATCATTTCCTTGACTATTTCATCCCTTAGGTAACTATTTCATCCCTTCTCAGGCTACTACTAAATGAGAAATTTGGGGATTTGATGTTTCTGTCACCATAGGACAAGTATTTTGTTAGACATTAGAAGCTTTAGTAAAAGTATATCCAAAAGATAAGGGTCTTTGGTATAGTCACATAACCAAAAATAAAAATAGTTCATTTATTTCCAAATTTAATTGAATTGATTTTAAGTATTTTTAATGCTATCAGTATAACCATGAATTTTGATTAAATATTGTCACTAATAATTTTTAGTTATCCAAATTCATAGAATGCATTGTTATGAGACGATCTCAGAATATTCCCTACCTTATATGCTTGGATCTGTATTAAGTAGAGATTGGGGGACCAGTCATGTGATTTCCTGGTTTCATGGGAATTTCTCTGAGGTCAGTCCAAAGGAAGATATTCATGTGAGTGAGGGCACCATTCCCCAACCCTCAACCCCAGTTAGCAAATCCAGTACAAGAAGACCTCAGTTTAGGAATGGGTTATATTCTATAAATTGGGAAGTTAGTTTGGAATCCTAAAAGAATTTCCCCACAAAACAGTGTTGTGGGTGGAGGGTAAGCTAAAACTGTAAAAATAAACTAATGAACGATTCATTGATACTTCCTATCTTGAGTCCCTTGGAGTCCTTCTAGTTAAGGGAGTTCTGAAAATCTTTGTCTAAGCCTTGGAGGTGGGCAGGAAAGAGGCGAGACCCTTGCAGTTACTTCAAGTGCAGAGAGGGAGTAGTCAGGCTTGTGGCAGTGAAATTTATGATGAAAGTGAAGAATATCAAGTACCAGTGGAAACTGACTGCCTTCTTATGGGATAGCGTCTAGTAAATAGATGGCACTGGAGGACGTTGCAGTTATTCTTTGGGAAGAGCTACATTAGCCAGTGCTGGGAAAGCAAAACAGTTATCCTGATAGTGATGGCTTTGACATAGATGTGAAATATATTTGACACTTCCTGGTGTGTTTCAGCAGCAGCAAAGCTAATAGTTGCCTTCACCCAGAAGGGTCCTATATTCTTCTGCACTTGATTCTTTTAAAACTTTCTTAGCCTATGAAAAGCGCAAAGCACACGAATATGAAAATTATTCATGTGCCGTTTTCTTCCTTACCTGCTGTTTTAGTACCAAGTCCTATAAGATTTGTCTATTCCAAGGTAATTCTTATGTTCCAGTTCTTTCCAGTAGTGAGGAAGGAGGATAAGAAAACATTTGAAAAAGAAACAGATTCTGTATAGAAAGAAGTGTTTCCAGTTATTAACATTATTTTCTTCTTCATTTGTAATACACTTAGTGAAATGTGCTGTCCTGGAAGAGGCTATGAGGAAGAGAAAAAGGAGTAATTCTTTATTCACAATCAGCTAATTATGCTATAAAGCCTACTTATCCCCAAAGTATGATAGTCTTCTTCAGAAGTGAAGGATTCATTGGTCATTCTTATGAAACTCACTGGAATGGTTGATTTTCCCATTTACATGGGAAAATCTATTGTCTTCCCATGGAATGATTTATCCATAGTGGCCTCAGTGAGCTAGTCGTGTGATTAATACAAAAGGTTTGTGGATCTTTAATGCAGGCAGAGTCCCTTTTTTTCTAGCAGATTTATGTCATAGAAACTAAACTATTAAAATATTAAGCATGCTATTTTTCTTGTGAAAAGACATTTTATGTTGATATTGTTTCATTTTTTAATATGGTAAGATGCAACAACCAGCACTGGTATGTGAAAAGACAGTTTGAACTGAATTCATTATCTTTTATTTTAGATTTATGTTGAAGTATTATTACTATTGAAAGTACTATAGTTACTTTTACATGACTTAAAACCCAGCTGTAACAATTCATTGAATAAATATTATGATGGTAGTCAACTTTCAGTTGGAAGTGTTAATTACTCACCTCGTAGTGCACACATAAGAAAGATTTACCAACAGTCTCCTAGGAGTAGAAGGCATATTGTCTCTTGGTGTATTTCAGAAACATGCTTTCCTTATAGTCCCAGTTATTATACTTTCTCTTCGATGACACTCAGAAAGGCTGTAGATACTCACACAGAATTGGACATATCATTGTGTATTTTTCATAAACTCAATGGGCATTGGAGGCTTTATTTAGTTGGCTGTATGGGTTAAAGAACATCTTGTTTAAGCTATTACAAAGAAATGAGGTTTTCATGTACATGCATAATAAAATGCACAAATGCTATGTTTTCATTTAATGGTTCTTTTCCTTCTAATAATTTAAAATTTAAAAAGTTAAAAGTTTTAAAAAATTTTAGTTACACAAGATCATTTGTTTTAGTATAGTAGTAATACATGGGGGACCCCTAGTTTCAAAAAGGATATCAATATACTTAGGTTGTTTGTTACTGAGTTACAGTTTCACCGAATTATGATTTCAGTTGTAAAGAAAAAAGTGGCAGAATCTAACAAATTAGTAGTGTAAGACAAAGAATAAAAGCAAATAAATGTTGTCAAGTACAATCTCTTAAAATAGGAAATGTGGATTTACAAATCCTTTTACCACTTTGTACCAAGCATCCTTTATTCTGATCTAAAATGAATTCTGTTATTTGACCTTGGGAGATTTCTTGTCATTTTCTTCCAACCCTTTTAAATGAAATATAACCTTCTCATCTCTTGTCCTATCCTACCACATATCCTCTCCTATTAGTATGGCCTAGTGAATACAGGCATTCATCTGGGGTTATTTTAAGAGTTAGAGAAGTTGTAGAGGAGGTTTGTCACTTCTTTTTAATTTGCTAATCTCCCTTGCATTGCACAAGATTCTAGCATTACCTGAAAATAGAGCCCAAGCGATAGGGCCAAGGCCTCAATTTTAGTTGTCTCACCATAGTCATAATGAAGTTAGATCTAGGTCCACGCTAGGGAAAAAGCCAAGTATTTTCAATTTAAATTTCAATAACAGTGGCAAAAACATTAAACATGACATGAAAACATGGATAAAACAAGAAAGCATGTAATTCCTTTCCATCAAAAAAAAAATTCTTAGAATTAGAGACTTCAGGCCTAACGTTTCTTCCAGAAGTAAATCCAAATTTAACATATTTTGTTAATTTGATATAGGATATTTGTTTTCTGATGTTGTGATCATTAACAAGTAAGGAACAAAGAAAAGATAATGACTTTTGTGCATACGATAACATTAATGTTAGAAAGTAGTAAATACCTCACCTCACTGCACTACAATTTTTTTTTTTTTTCCTTTTTGTCTTTTTTCGTGTCCGGCAACGGATCGCAACCCTCAGTGTTGCGCCTGCACCGGACCAGGATCGGCAACGGGATCGCAACCCTCAGTGTTGCTCCCACACCTCGCTCAGCCAGTGAGCGGGAACCGGTCTGTATGTGGGATCTGAACCCTCGGCGGGAGCGCCACCGCGCTCCCAAGCGGCGCATTGTAGCAGTGCGCCACCGGGCCGGCCCAGCACTACAATTTTAAAAAATAGATTTACTTTTTATCCAGATGATTAATTAGAAATTCATTCCTATTGGTTAACTGTTTTAAAGTAGGTCTCAGAAATAATAAATTGTTTTAACATAAGCAAATTTAGAAGAAAGCAGTACTATACTGTTAATGCTAGTAATGGTTGGGGCAGAAGTGTAATCTTGTGGGAGTATTGAACCATTGTGCACACATAAATATACTCTTCAAGCAAAGGGGTAAGGACATGTCATTGAATGAATAGTAAAGTTCTAGAAGTTTTGTGTTTAAAGTGTATCAATTTAATGAACACTCAGCATATCAACATAGATCAGTTTTCTTGGCAATAAGAGTATATTTTAATAAATCCCCGGTGTACTCACAAACCAAAATAAGGAATGTGTTTATGTTCATAGTTGTCTTTATACTTCAGTGAAGCTTACGATGACCTTAGTAAGCACCTCACCCCACTGTAGCCTGCTGCTTTTAACATCAGCAAGCATTTCCACAGTTGAGGAGGGTGGTCTAGAATGTGGCTACCAGTAAAAAAAGGATCTGGACCAGAGATGGTCAATCCAGTTTAACAGTTGCCCTAGCTTACAAAGCTAGTCTGCCTCCTTTAAAATCACATTTTTGTGGGGGAAAAACCATCAATTTATTTTCATTTATCCATATGACTTATAACTAAGGTTAATAAATATTCTCTATCTTTATGCAACCAACTATATGGAAAATATTGATTAGAAGGTGGGAATTTAAAGAGATGCATTCAATTTTTAAGTTATTTATGATATTTAAAAAAAGAACTTCCATTTTATATATGGTAAACCAATACTTTAATAGTGGGGAATTTTAATTAAAATCTCTGATCACTCTACATTACTGGCCACAGATTTATCTTGCTCAATTGTATGAGGTAGGAATATTAACAGACCATAATTGTTAGCTTCAAATGAAATTAAGAATGTGCAAATTCATCACAACCACTATTACATATTTGGAAGGCTCTAAGATTTAAATTTTGGTTCTTCCATGTTGTTATGTGTGTCTTTTTACATGTGTAGCTTTTCTGAAAGCTTTTAATGGATTTGGTTCTTAGAATGTGCATTTATTCACACAAATTTCTAAAATAGTGAAAATATAGAATTGTGGAATTACCAATTTTAAGATGGCAAAAAAGTAGTTAATATAAGTGTTGGGACATTGAACTATTGGCAGCAGAGTTCCAGGTGGCCATCAGAATGACATTTAACATATTACCAGTCTGACTCTATGGTCCTTGAGTTTTAAATCATTATAAAGTTGGAGGCTGTGTGATGTTACTTACCTTTTGTGGCTGAAAGGTAGGAATGCAGTGTGTGTGTGTGGTCTTAGTTTTTGTGGACGTGATATGCATTTCATCTGGGGAAATTAATTCCCTAAGCTGCTGGCAGGCAGCATGTACTTGTTAATTATTCAGGTGGATGACAAATGCAGAGCAGAGGTTCTTGCAAAGACAAAGTTTGTATGATGCATGTTTAGTAACTGATAGGACTGACATTCTGTGGTGTCTTATTCAGTGCTAATCCTAATAAGCTGCCTGGTGAGATGAACGCCTTTCCTCCTGTCCTCTGTAGAGAAAACAGATCTGAAAGAACTTCATTATGGCAATAAATCCTGTACTTCATGGTATTCTTGGTGAAAAGGTATCTTGTCCACACGAATAACAACAGGAAATCTGGATGCTGGCCTGATATCGAGTCCTGTAGCAAATAAAGCCTTAGTCTAAGGCATGGCCATTGTCTGCTTTCTGTCGTGAAAGTGATTGCAGCTTAATTTGGGAATCTAGTGTACATAAAGTGAAGACCTTTAAATTAAATCAGTATCATACCATTGACTGTGCTATGGTTTGTCTGAGTTTCAAGTGGTAGGGAAACTTTTCCTTCTCCCTTCTAATCTAATATGGTTATGTTTAGGAAGCTTTCATATATCCCTATGCCAATATGTTTTATTAGAAGGAAAAGATTTCCCATGGGAATTCTGGCATTGTCTTTTTAAAAAATCCCTGAACTATCCTTCTCTCAGCCTGCCATCTTTCTGCCATTGCTAAGTAAACTATGCAAATAATTGATTAGGTCAGCTAGAAAGTACTGTGTGGCCAATTCTTAGATCTTTGTTGTCTTGACTATATTAAACACTTCCAGTTTACTTTCCTTTTCTTAAATGTTCAGATTTGATTGATATAATAACGAAATTATTATTTATCTAAGCCAATTCAGTTTCAAAAAACTTTTAAATTATTGGACACTAAACAAAGAGGCAATATGTTTAGTGAGAACTGCAAACAGGTTTAGTATTGAACTGTGAAGCTTCTCGCTCAAGGCTTGTCATTAGTCAAAGTCGTGCAAGTCACTTAGCCTCTCTGAGCCTCACTTCCCTCATATGGGAAGTGATAGAGTTGATCTAAATATGTAACCTAAATTTCCACGATTGAATTGTTTTACTTTCTTCTGGATGCTTTGGCATTGTAAGTTCATATCCATCATCTGGCAATCTTAAAATAAGCAGTTTATGAGATCAGAAATTCTCTTGGTTTCTGTGTGTATGCAAGCAGAATGTTTACAGTCACCTTCAATGAGGTGAGGGACATTCATGACCACAGAGGTCTTCTCAGCAGCTCCTTTCAGTTAGGTCTTCAACTTCTTATCCTAGTGTTTGATTCACTATTTAATAATATCTTAAATGTCACTTTGGTCATCTGGAAGTCTATCACTTGTTTAATGTCTCAACACTTTTCTACTTTTTCTAACAGTTTGAAATAAAATGGTAATGCCTGTATAAAACCAGCACCTTACTCAAGAAGTAAAACATTACCAGCACCCTGGAAGATGCTCTCATGGTCCCTTCAAGTCATCTTTCTTTCCACTCCAAGAGTAATTCTGTCTCCTAACCCCCCTGATTAATTTTATCTATTTTTTTGAACTTCATAAAATGGAATCATATAGGATATATTCTTTGATGTTTGACTTTTCTTTCACTCAACATTATGTTTGTGAGATTTAGCCATATGTTTATATGTCATTGACCTTTGTTCATTGTCATTGCTGCATAGTGTTTTATTTTGAGAATGTAGCACAATTTATTCATTTTACTATTGGTGAACAGTATTGTAGATACTGTCATTGTCATACATGTCTCTTTGGTGACATTCTGCTGGTTATATATGTAGATATGTAATTTGCTCAGTTGTAGGGGATGCATATGATTATCTTATGCAGATAATGCCAGTTTTTCAAAGTGTTTGTACCAATCACCAATATGAGATTTCCAGTGGCTCCATATCTTTAGTAAGATGTTTTCTGTCTTTCATTTTTAGCCATTCTGGGGGGGGGTGTATATTGCATTGTGATCTTAATTTGTAATATCCTAATGATCAGTGAGGTTGAACACATTTTCCAATGTTTATTGGCCATTTAGTTTCAGTTTTGTAAAGCATCCATTCATTCTTTTTGCCCAATTTTTTTCTATTGTCTGCTTTCTTTTTATCATAGGAATTCTTTATGTATCTCAAATATAAATCTCTTTATACTTGCAGGATACAAATATCATCCTCCTTCCCCCCGCCATATTTTTCCTTTCCACTCTTTTGTCTGTAGATGAAAGGAAACTCTTGACTTTAGTATAGTGCAATTTATATTCTTTCCTCTTTAGTAATATTTGTGTCCTGTTTAAGAAGTCTTTGATTACTCCAGTGTCATGAAGATGTTTGTACATATATTTTTAAAAAAAACAGTTTAGATGTACAGTCCATCTGGAATTTTTGTGTGTGGCATCAGGTTGGAGTCCATATGGAAATCTAATCCAGCACCAGTTATTGAGTTGGCATTATCTTTTCCCCACAGTACTGTAATGTTGCCTTTATCATAAATTAAGTTACCATATGTGTGGCACTAATACCAATTTTAATTTCAGTATTTTACATAATTTTTTTTCATATTTATTATAGGATTACAGAGAGTCCAATTATAAATGGTAGGCATTTAACTGATCCAAAGATGATGATGATAACCACGATGACAATGGTGAATACCGTATGTTGACTGCCTACTTTTTGTTATTACTGTTCTGAGCACTTTGCTTAGTGATTTATTTTAACACTCAAAATAACCTTTTTAGGAAACTGACACCCAGAGAAGTCACAGAGCTAGTGAGTGGGCAAACATGGATTCTAGCAAAAGTCTAATTTCAAGACTCTGTTTGTAATTGCTATAGTAAACTAGCTTGAGAATATTACCAAAGAGCAGGTCTACACAATATAAAGTAAAGCTATTGAATTATTAAAAGGAAAAGAAAAGAAAACTAGTGTATCAGAATAGACTTTTGATACTTTACCTAATTTGATATACTCAAGACTTTCAAATAAGACTAATTTAGAAATACAGTCAATAAAGCCATGTATGTTTGCCATGATCTCCCCTTTTTCTTAAGATTTCTGGGACATAAAAACTGGTATTAACTGAAGTTTTGTCTAATTCTTTAAATTGCCTGAGACCAAAGAATTTAGAAATACAGTCAATAAAGCCATGTATGTTTGCCATGATCTCCCCTTTTTCTTAAGAGTTCTGGGACATAAAAACTGGTATTAACTGAAGTTTTGTCTAATTCTTTAAATTGCCTGAGACCAAAGCCTGTTGTGCAGTTTGTGTGCTGCACAAAAGTTCCCAGCCGAAGGTGCTTTTGGGAACTGAAATTAAGTCCACGTTCCAGTAGCCATGCCCTGTGTCCATGGAGCTAAGTCTGTCCAGAGAAAGAACCTTGGGGAACTTTTTGCAATTTATGCAAAAGCCTTGGTAAGAGAAATCAGGTCTAACCCAGCTCAGATCCTGAAGTTCTTCCTGGGACAGTGGAGCATTCCCCGAGGAAGGCACCTGACAATGCACTCACTTGTGAGCAGGCAGCAGGTGCTTCTTGGCAGGTGTGCAAGGACACCCCTATGGCTCCATCCCCTTGGGACTCTGGTCTTCTTTAGCAAGGACACCAGTATAAATAAATATCAGAATTTGCACAATGTTTTAGTACCATGATTCATTTGATACTAAATTTGAGAATATATATTCTTAAAAATCTCATGAAAGCTTTGGATATTTTAGTATTACCGTCTTTGCATATTTTCACATACTTGCAAAATTCTCCATATGTTTCAGGGGGCTCAATGACTAGGGAATCCATTCTGTGGACCCTATGGACCCTATGGACGCTGGGTTCAGAACCCTTACTTTAAAGTTCTACATATATAATAAAGGAAAATATAGTTCAAATGTAAAGAAATGGTGCTATGAAATCGTGATACTTAGAGTTTGAACATACTTTGTGTGAAAGAAACTCTGCTCTAAAAAGAATTATTTGAAATTAAATG
>NW_007726650.1:30866-32145 GCF_000696425.1 Galeopterus variegatus
TTCTACTAAGGATTTTTAAGTATTTCAAGGCAAGTATATGTAGCCCGACAAATTACGGTATCAGCCTAAGTCACTTCTTTGTCCCTGTGAAATGTCTGTTGTGGTCATTGCTGTAAGGGTGTTGGCTCTAAGTGGTTCTTTTTTTCTGGGTTAAGAAAAGGCCAATTTTATTTACAAGCAACCTCCTTCTAGGTCCTTTCTGATTAGGGGATTTCATACATTCTTAATTGTGGCTAATGGGAAGGTGGGTTTTTTTTATGCTCAATATTAAGAATCAAATTTGCAATAGAGAGAGAAGCTTTCTCTGGCCCATTAATTAATTGAACCAATTTTTTTGAAACACTTTAGTCATGATAATTTTTTAAAGCTTAATTTTACCTAGCAGAAAAGAAGAATTCTGAACTGTGGGAGTAACTGGTATCTACAGAGTCATTTCTTAAGGTACTTGATACATAGTAGCATCTATTGCTTTACTCATAATAGAAAAACCTACTTATACATTTGTAGCTACATTTATATTACAAGGGTGAAATATAACTTCTGGTAAACTATTACCTATTTTTCTCATTTGATGTTAATTGAGAAACAAAGATAATGCTCCTTAATTTGATTATTTCACTTAATGGAAGACTTCACTAATATGGATTATCTGGAAGATACATCAATCTATACTAGTGAAAGTTCTGGAACATAAATTACTTTTAGTGCATATTGTCCTGTGATCTAAGTTTTACAGTATAAGCAATTAGGTTCAGTTTTAATAAATGTGGGTATTATTTTTAATTATGCTAGAATATCAGCCTTAATTTCTGGCCTCTGGTTACATTGTATTTCTGCTGTGATTATAAATGGGTGCTTCCAAACCACTGAAATATATTGTTCTATATTAAGGTCAATGTTTACCTGGATATATTTTTTACATTATTACATAGTGTGAGGCTGAACTTCAAACCCTGAATTATCAGTTATCCTGATTTATTGGATTCTTTATTACATTTGAAGGGTCATCAGTAAGGTAATAAATGGTAATGCAGTGTTCCTACTTAGAGTAATCAGAATCATGTGTCTAGTTCTTTCTGAAATAGCTGCACTCTAGATCGATTTTCCCACACGTCATCACCACATGTGCACACACACCTGCATGCATGCACGTGCACACACACAAACATTTGAGATAGATACTGATCTAATACTTGATATTTCTAAATATTTACCAATGTAAGCCTTTCCTTTTTAAGTCTCTTCTCTCACTTGAAAATGTACTTTAATAAAAAAAAAA
>NW_007726650.1:33550-35256 GCF_000696425.1 Galeopterus variegatus
GTTACAGGATAGGGCCGACACAATTCACTCCTATAGCTTACATTATTATGCTGCATATGCCCTAATTTATGTCACTCCCCCAATTCTCTCTCCTGAGCTCCAGACATACTCATCCAAAATCCTGTTATATGTGAACATACAACAATCACCAAAACCCTCACTCCTCAACTGAAGTCTTTAGCTTCCTGCTAAAGGCTGTTCCTTCTTCCCTGTTCTGTTTCAATACGTGACATCACCGTTCATCCAGTTTTGTAAGCCATAAACTGAGACATCATTCTTAACCCCCTACTCCCATTTTTTTCACACCCATATTTAATCAGGCATGACACCCTACTGATACTACCTTCTAAATAGTTTTCCAATCTATACAGATCTCCATTCCCACTGCCATTCCCAGCCCAGGCCACCATCATCTCTTGCCTGAATTAACCTCAATTGTTTTTCTTTTCTCCAGTCTTGTCTCCCTCCCCCAATCCATTCTCCATATAGTCATCTGCCATTAGGACATTAATGTGGATGTATTTATGAGGTTGCTTCCAATTCTGACAATAAAGCAAAATTAGGTAAGGTTAGAACATAGTACAGAAGTAAGGGTTGATGTTGGAATGGAAAATAAGGGAGAAAAAGAGGGCAGGAGAAAACTGCTTTGCCGCATGGAACCATATACAGTGGTGATTAACATTCTGACTCCTCACAACACCTGGGTGCAAATCACGGCTCTGTTGTTAGTTGTGTGGCTGTAAGATCCTTGCTTAATTTTTAGAAGCATGGCTGCTTCATCTGTAAGATGTAGATAAAAATAGTAACTAACTGGCTGCTTAGATAACTAAGTGAATAATCATGTGAAAAGCCTGACGTATGGTAGTGACCAATAAATGTTAGCTGCTCTTATTATTTTTATTGGAGAGCTATCTAGGATGGCGAGACTTAAGTCAACACTGGGAGACCTCTGAGTAGCCAAATAGGAAGGACACAGGCACGTGATGAAGGTGCTGTTGCTGGCACAGCTAAGAATGGGAGTGGAATTGGGAAGAAAACGACACTGACTGTGCAGGTGGGTGGCTGCTGTAGACAGAGGTCATTATGTACTTGAGAGTTTTTCCTAAGATGGGCTCTGACTTAAACCAAAACAAAGTAACTTACCTCAGTTATGTGGATGTTTCTGGTTTCACTTCAAAAATCTTATTTACCAAGATAACTGCTTAACTTCTCCAATTTTCATTTGTGTAAACACAAACTTTTTTGCATGGCAAATTATTATCTTTCAGCTTAGCAGTCTGAAGGCGTTTATTAATTGTCTGCTTCATTTAATGATTTGAAAATGGTCATTTTCTTTTTCTAAACACACTCGTGATAGTAGTGATAAGTTTATAAGGTGTTTAAGCCAGAAGAAAATAAGTACCAACATCTAGTGAGAAATGTATTCCATGCATGAAAATTCAGGTAAGATGCTGGGAATATGGTGTGACTTCTGCATGCCTCGGTTTAGTGGTCCTGCAAATCAGGCTCCTATGACAAATGGATGTTTGCCTCTGGGGACTGGCCATAGGTTGGTAGAGCTCCTGACCCTTTTACTTTCCCAGGAGCTTTGCCGATCTCAGAGCCTACTGTGCTCAACCTCTTCCTGCCTATGTCAAGAGCTCACCTGTAAGCCAATGGACACACCAGCTCTGCCGCTGAGCATTGCAAACTTACTATCAGCCTTT
>NW_007726650.1:35965-58587 GCF_000696425.1 Galeopterus variegatus
CTGTAAGCCAATGGACACACCAGCTCTGCCGCTGAGCATTGCAAACTTACTATCAGCCTTTAACATTGTGCTGTTCTGTATATGAGGGTACTTCAGAAAGTGCATGGAAACTTTTATCTTCATATTATCTTTTAATTCTATTTTTCCATGAACTTTTTGAAGTACCCTCATATTATTTCCAGTTTACTTAAGTGGTGTCATTGCTGAGTTAAATTTATCCTACGTGTTTAGGCTTTCACGAGCTTTGGTGTCCTTGGGGTTAAGAGGTGCTAAATACCATTTATAGCGATTATCAGTTGTAGAGAAATAGCGTCCTTGAAGATATTGCCAAAGAGCGTTTGGCAAGATTTATTTGCACTGTGAAATTTTAATTGCCTCAGCTTTAGATGTTCAAGTTTTATTTTGAGGTCAGTGCTCCTCAGTCATGGAGGAGCAGCACTTTGGCTGTGCTGAGAGAGATTGGGTGGTAATGAAGGGAGCTGGAGTAGCATAACTGAGAGATCAGCTCCAACAACCGTGAGCAGAGACGAAGGATGATTTTTGTCCAAAGACTCTCTTGTTCTTCAGGTGGGAGGAGTAAGAATGATTGTACATTTAGATTTCTTTTAAGAGAGGCTATGTCTTTTGAGCTCTGTGAGGGCACAGTTGCAGCAGAGCAGTGCTAGGCAGGTAGTTACTATGTGGCAGAAAAGAGGAAGGGGTGCACCATTAAAGGAAAAGGAAAAAAAAAGTAAATATGCATTTGACAAGAAGAGCTTGTGTTTACCCCTAAAACCTTATAACATCTGCCTTCAGCAAGGAATACAAAAGGAAAAAGGCAAAACTATAGAATGGTGTAAAATCTATATGGGTGTCAGCTACATTGCAGACTCACTGTAATGTAGACCATTGTCTTGTTCTAACACTTCCACTTATAACAAGATCCTTGAGCATCAAGTAGAGTTAAGCATTACAGTATGGCTTTAGTATCATTCGAAAAATTTATTGAAGTGTTGTCGTGTTTTTTAAAAGCCCTGTTCTTGTTTTCTTCCCATGCATCTTCTCCTTCAAAGGATGATTGCATTTCAGTTCATATGGGTAAAAGTTACTGCATTCACGATTAATCTTATTTGAAGGTCCTCTTCAACCACACTGTAGTCAATTGTAGAAGTTTTATGTGCAATGAACTTGTTAAAAAGAAACTACAGATTTCTTCTGTGGCTCTTTTTATTCTTAAAAGCCACTGAGCATTTTAGTGCAAAAGTCTTACATTTAGGGGACACATGAAATAAAACTGTGTTAGCCAGAGGCCAGAATGGATCATTAGTGGCTTGTGTGCCTCTACTGATATAGTATATATAGTCTGCTAGTTGGCCAAACCTGGGAACATTTAGATTTTGTTTCTGAAAGGAAGCAGTGCATGGCCATAAGCCACATTAAGTTCATTAGGTGCAGTTGCTACATGACACAGTTAATATGGTAACAGAAATAAACTCTTCAGTGACTCAATTCTAGTGGCACCAATTTTAACCAATTTATCAGACAATTGAGTATGTTCTGCACTCAGAATGGATTTTTAAAAATATGGTGCCCATTTTCATGTTTTGTTTATTTGACTCCAGACATAGTTCAGTTTGTAAAGAAGCAGCTTTCTATTCACTTCAATTGAGTATGTTCTGCACTCAGAATGGATTTTTAAAAATATGGTGCCCATTTTCATGTTTGGTTTATTTGACTCCAGACATAGTTCAGTTTGTAAAGAAGCAGCTTTCTATTCACTAAGTATGTCAGCATTGTTAATAGGGGTTGCGTCTGTTGCTGATGATTTAGGAAGGTTTACTAGCCAACCTAGGGATGTAGGAATAGACCCAGGAGAGGATTTATGTTATGGGAAAGCATCTAAGTATCTTGCAGGAGAATTGTGTATGTATATTTGCTTTCAATAATCTGTATGTTTGTGTAAGAGAGAAAATTTTTAAAAAATCAGCAATCATAACATCATATAAATTGGATTGCAGGCATGTCTGTTAAATGCTATGAATAAAAAATTTGTTATTTACTTATGCAAATAATCAAATTAAACATATAACCAAAAGACACTTCAGTCTGTCACTTAATATATTTCTTCTAAGAGGCATTAAATTTTATTATCTTCAAAATGTCTGAATTATGACCCTTTTACTCCATTTTAAAGATGAGAAAACTGAGTGAGAAAAATACAGTAAGAAATAGAGCAAGGAACTACCATGATGGTGGCTATTCACACAATCTGGCTTTTCTACTTTCTACATTTATGATATTCAAAGCAACATGTTCAGTTCTGAACTTACCTCCATGTTCGAAAACTGTCTGTCCAGCCACTTATTCATTATACCTACCTGTTTTAAACTAAATCTTTAGATTACATAGGTTGCAAAGGCACAGCAAAAACTAATCCTTGTTATAATAGCTCAGACAATATTAGATAAATATGCAGATACCTTGCAGGACCAGGTACTAGCTAATGTTAATTAGTCCTGAGTTGGTTCTAGCTATAACTATTTGTGTTAATAATGCAAGCATACATATTGAACATATTATCATTTAGGAAAAAAATGATCAAAACTATGCTTCTAAAACAACAAAACAAAATCTAGTTAAAAAAAATAATCTAGTTATGAAATGGGTCAGACATGACTAATGTCTTTCAAGATTATTTCTACAGGACTTCCTTAAAAGATTGAAGCTTAGATGGGGAGAAATGTCTGTTGCTTCTTCCTGAAAGCCTAGATATCAAAGATATTGACTCTTTTGACTATAATTTTGGAATAGTTCCATGAACCAAAGTCAACCAAAGGTAGTTACTAGCTTTCTAGAAGTGCAGTGCTTCCTAAAGATAGAAAGGCCTAGACCGGATGACCTTGCATCCTTGCTGTGATCAAAGTCTTAAGTTCTTATTAAGGATGTTTCTTTATACTTATATACAACAGATTCTTTCAAGATAGGCTTTACAGTTTTTGGAAGTTATTTTGTAAGGTGCACTTATAAAATAATGAATGTAAGTTTTAATTTCTAGAGCTAATGGACATTATTTTGGTGAGAAAAAAGTATATTCTTACCTCCAGTTTATTAATAATCAAGATTGTCCCACAGATAATAGAAGCGATTCAGAAGAAGTCTTTGTTTCCACCTAACCTGCAGCTAAATGCCAACTTGTCAGTTCAGATCTAAGTATTTAATTCATTTTGAGTTCATCCCAGGTTTGTGAACCAAGCTGATATTGAACTGGACTAGAGTGGAATTTTTGGGATTACTGTGTATCAAAGATGCTTAGTCAATTAAAGTAAACAGATAAATAAAAGGGGAACTAAATCATTAGCCCACTGAAGTGGTTGGCTAATCAGTTGTATCTTCTGAAAAATTGTGGATAAGACTTTGCCTTAGCCTACTACTGGAGACCTACTCTTTTTTTTTTTCCTTTTTGTCTTTTTTCGTGTCCGGCAACGGATCACAACCCTCAGTGTCGCGCCCGTACCTGACCGGGACCGGCAATGGGATCACAACCCTCGGTGTTGTGCCCGCACCTCACTCAGCCAGTGAGCGGGAACCGGTCTGTATGTGGGATCCGAACCCTCGGCGGGGGTGCCGCCGCGCTCCCAAGCGGCGCACTGTAGCAGCAGTGCGCCACCAGGCCGGCCCAGACCTACTCTTAAATGAGGAGAAAATCTATTATCTTTAAGCACGAGGTAATGATAATAATTATCTGTGACTTTAAAAACATTTTATTTTCCAAAATAATTTGAAAAGGCAGATGTTAATGATCTACTTACCTCAGAACTGATGCACAAGAGGTCTAAACAACTTTCCTGGGTCCATACTGTATTATTATAAAACAAAGAATATCACATAATTTCCTAATATTCCAGTTCTGAAAGCTACTAGACCAGATGGACTCATTCTTGCTTAACACTATGAATATAATGAATAACTTAAAGTGATCCACCTGAAAATAAAGGTGTGTGTGTGTGTGTGCGCGCGCACACACATGCTGGTTTGTTCATACTTGCATTCACTTCTAGGAGTGGGTTGGGGGATCCTTGGCTATCATTTCCTTAGAGTGGCACTGGCCATTGTATCATCAGTTTTTCTGTGGCCTCTGGGCAGAATAAAGGCTGCTCGACTGGTGCTTCTTGTTTACCAGGGTACAGCTGTGTACTTAACTAGAACTCCTCTCAACTGAACCCCTTACCACAGCTTCTCTCTGGCTCCATCCTGAGCTGTACTGGGTGTACTGGGCTGGGCAATCCAAAGATCAAGTATGATCTTTGTGGCTTCATATACCATAAAAATATATATTTTCTACAAAATATCAAAGTTTATAAAGGATGGGTTTTATAGGTTAGCAAATTGGCTTCCCATTTTATTTCCCAATTTTCTTATATTGACGCTTCTTGAGATTTAATGTTCTTTGCCAGAAAATTGGTACTGGTATTATGTTAAACAACAAGCAGCAGCAGCAATGGTGATAACATAGATGCACACACAATGTGCTTTTAATTCTTACAAAAAATTGAATAAATTCAAGATTGAATTGCTTTGTAAATTCTTATATTCAGGACTTACATGCAATGAAAGATGCCTGTCCTTCCAGAATTAGAGAAGAGAGACAACCAATTGCCCACATTCATGGATTGGGCTCCCAGTGCAATTGGTTTTGTATTGCTGGAAATCACTTGAGATCATTTTGTTCTATGTGCAGAAACCAAAACAAACAAAAAAGTAATATTGAGAAATCCAGGCCTGCTAATAGCTATTAGCCATCTATTTATTGTGCTGATGTGTTTTAAAAACAAACAAAAAAACCCATTTTAGGTAAACATTATAACTGCATCGTATCCAAACAAACTATTGAATTTTAAAATATAGCCTGTAAGTTTTCTTTTAAGAAGCAAATGCATTTAAGAATCTGTTGTGACAAATCAATATCAAAATGTGTATAAAATTACAAGAACAAATGGAATGTTGTTTTTGACTGGTTTGTTTATATTGAAACTATATTATTTTATGTGAAGTATGTGTAATAGAGCATTAGATTTGAAAACTCTGTGTTGAATATCATTTCTGACAGCCTTTTTTAGGGTCACTAAAATTCCAATAATTCAGTCTAGAATTGAAGTCGATTCCAGAGAAAAATTTAATATAGTCTGCTTGCCTGCCAGCTTCAACATAGTTTCAGAGCATTGAAATGGTTTGACACATTGAAATATAAAGTGCATTTGTCATATCTATTGGTGGAGTATTTTATGTGATCGCATCTAACAAAGATCAAGTTAGAGTAAAACTTATACTGTTTTTTTTTTATGTGTTTGTGAAGAAGATTTTGTTTTATCTTGTTTTCTCTATAGTCTTGATTTGATTTATTGCAAAGTCCAATAAACTATTCCTAGTAATAATAAAGAAGCACATTGCCTGAACCAATTTTGAAATGCAGTGGAACATCTCTATATTACCACAATCATTTGCCGTTTCAAAGATCCATGTGAATTCAGAATTGTCACAGAGGGGTACTTTCTAAACCTAGCATGAGCTAAGAATGTAGTTTCAAATTCCAACTCCAGCAAACAGAAATTGCGTAATTAGAGGAAAGCTTTTAAACCTTTGAACATCAGTTTTCTCATCTGTAAAATGGGGGTGATACTACTAAGCTTATTGGGGGTTTTTTATTTGTTTTGGTTTGGATTTTTGTTTTGATAATGATGTAAGTCATTATGTGTATAACCCTAGCTAATGTCTACCACTTAGGTATTCTCTAAAAGCCTTTATTATATTCTTATGACTTCTGGGAATTACGTATCGTAGAATGAAATCTGTGGTATATCCAGGTATTAGCATACTAGATGATATTGAGATGAGACTTTCGTGCAGATTATTTCTTTGTCAAAATACTGCATTTTATATTGCAAAGGTAATGTGATTTTCCTAGTATGTATTCAGTCCTACATTTTTGTTTATATGTTTATATGTTTGAACAGTTTGGGGCTTCATGTGGTGAGAGTATAATGATAAAGTTGATTCTGTCTCATATCTTATTGAGCACAGATCAAATTGGTTGTACATTAGCATTGTTCAGCAATGCTGTTAATGAGATTACACAAATCTCTTTTCATATTTACCTGTACACAGCCATGAACACATTACCTCTTGTCTATAATTTGGGCATCAATTTTAATAGTTACAAATACAAATATATGAATATTTAAATGCAACTCCAACACCAGTTTTTTATAAGAAGACTATTTCTATGTCCTGGCCAAGAGCTTCCAGTACTAGTATTTTGCTGATATATTTACAATATAGTATGTTGAGTGAGGAATTCTATTTAACAGAAGTGATTTCAAGAACCTAGTCATTAATATCCAATTTATTTAACAAATATCATCTGTTATATACACTTATATATATATCTTTATTTGAATATTTGAAAATATCAAATATTCTTAATATTTAGTCTACATATTTTTATATGTCTGATGTTTTATAATCTGCCTATAAAAGAGATTTGACAGCGTTTTAAATTGCATATGCAATAAAGTAACCAAGATTACATTTTCCCAACTGTATTCTACCGAACTCAAGTTCCACAGTATTAATAAGAGTTATTTAAAAGAAGTTTTCCAGGTTGGAATAAGTTTGGAAAACATTAGGTTAATAAGTTTTTATAGTATAGTTTAAAGCATTTAATTTGCTCATTGCTAAATAGTCTGTGGAAAGGTTGTGATATGTTCTTTCCTTAAACTTCTGGAACACAAAAGCCTTTTCAATTTTTTTTTTTTTAGAGTATCTTACAGTACTAATGATAAGTGAAATAAGCCAGGTACAACAAGAGAAATACCGCACATCCTCACTCATAAGTAGGAGCTGGAAAAAAAAATACAACAATCACAATAATTCCTTGAACTTTCAAAAGGAGAGAACAGAACTGAGACCAACAGAGGTGGGAAAGGGAGGGGGAGGGAGTTTAGGGAGAAATTGGTAAAGGGCCACAAGAAATGTTTACTTGTGTAATGATAAAACAAAAAACTAAAAAGAGTGAAAAAGGGGACATTACTGCAAAGCCTATACATGTTAATAATAATAAAATACATATAAACAGAAAATAGGATAGTGGTTACCAGGAGTTGTGGGGAGGGAAAAAGGGAAGTTGTTTAATGTAGATAGAATTTCAGATTTGCAAGATGAAGTTCTGGAGATCCATTTCACAGCAATACATATATACTTACAACTACTGAACTATATACTTAAAAATGGTTAAGATGGCAAATTTTATGTTGTGTTTGTTACAACAATAAAATAAAGAATAAATAATAAAAGGATGTTATGACAACTTGTTAAAACAAGTTATTAGAACATGCTTTGGGATATGCGAGTTTAAGTGGAATGTGCTGTTTACAATTCTGTATCTGTAGGTCCAATTGGGACAGGAACCACCAGCTATATGAACACAGAGAATTTAATATAATTAATTGTTAACTTGTAGCTGAAAGGGTAAAATGAGAGTGCTGACACATGTAGATAGCAATTGTGGGAAGCAAGTACTACTCCCAGGACTGGAGCAACAAGAGAGAGGTTGGGATTACTAAAACTAAAGTAAGAGAGTGGTTGCTTAGAGGAGAGACTCCCATGAAGCTGAAACTCAGACTTCTGAAGAGGGGACATGGGTCAGCTTGTCTCAGAAGAGGCAGGAGATGAAGCTAATTCTGCAAGTGTTGGAAAAATTGCAAACTGAATTCAGCTGCTGCCATTGGAAGAAACTGCCACTGTTGAGATGAAGAAACACTGCTGGGGTGATGCTAACTCAGAAAGGCAGGAAGCCCACAGAAGGCAAGTAACATTTTCCTGTGTCAGCTTTCCAGTCTCCCTTTAGTGGCCCCTGTGGCAGAGCCTAGCAGGGAGCAGCTGGTCAAGCAGAAAGGTAGTTTGTGGACTCTCAGCCCCAGCATCATAGGGCAGAGCACAGAAGGTGGGTTTGAAGCTGATAACGATAGCTTAATAACAGATGCAATTGCTTTATAAGGATCCAGGCTCTTATAATGAAATAAGTTGGAATTATTTTTAAAATAGTTCTATTATCATCTTAGATTAAGTTTGCTATAGCAATTCACAAAGCAATTTATATTTTATATATCCCCAGGAGCTATATTCCATTATTAATATTCCATTATTAATGTACAGGTTTCCCAAAACAAAAGGGTTAGTTTAAATTTACCTTGCAACATTAAAAAAAATACATTATTGAAGGCCTGCACAGTTTCTAACTTTTTAATGCTGTTCAACACATTTCTTCTACTGCTTCTTGGGATTCATATACAGAAAGGCAAATGCACATAGGTTCATGAAGAATGATGCTGTGCTGCTGAGAATCTGTAAGACACTTATATGTGGTAAGGGTACTGCCTTACGGAAGACATGGGTGTTTGACAAACTTTGTGGGTTGTTGAAAGGGTACTTCTTAGAAGAGTCGTCAGTAATGATTGAGAAATGTAATCACACAAATGTTATCAGTGGATGAGAACCTCCTTCTCTTGAGCCTTACATTTTCTTAATGCTACAGCAGTAAGAGGTTTGAGCAGGCATATTTTGGTTTTACCTTACATGGTGTTCATGTTAAACTCTACTTATTGACAAAATCTAGTTTGACATTTATAATAGCCCAAGAGAAAACCAAGCAGGATTACAAGTCAAGAAATTAAGGAAGTAACTTCTAATATAAAAATGGTCTCATCAATAGAATAAGCAACATCTAGAAAATGCGTGTGTATTAGGGTAGGTTACAATGGTATAACTAAAAGATGCTAAAATGCATAATAAAATGACAAGAAACCTTGGGAAATAGGTGTGGAAAGGCTGACTTTAGAAGATGGAAGGAGGAGTAATTCATGACCACAGCAAACCAAGCAGAGATGAAAGAGAATAAAAGATTTCCATTCTAAAGAAGACAAAATAGAATTCCAAAACCAGATAATAACTCAATAACTAATGTTCTTGAGTGCTTACCCATGAGCCAGTCTTTGTTCTGAGTGCTTTAGGATTATTAAGGAAAAGGTTAATATTGGAATGGGATTGGAAGAAGGTCCTGCAGACTGAGGACTGAAAAAAAGGCTGTTGGCCTTGACAGTTGGGAGTGTGACTGAGACTTTTGAGAGAAATGTTTTAACATAGTGAAAGGATTAGAAACAAGGTTTCAAAAGTAGGAAGGACTGGCAAGGAGGTAGATGCAGTGAGTTCAGGCTACTCTTCTCAGGTTTGTCAGTGGAGAAAGAGAGATCCTGTACGCAGCTCTAGCAACTTTTGCTCAGTGTATATGACTATAGTTTAAAAATTCAGAAGGCAAACATATAATGCTGATGTTGTAAGACATCTCTTCAGAGTCTGAGATAATGGTGGACCACTTGCTTTTTCCGTTAGGATAAAACAATGTAATTATGAAAAGAACTGTGTGTTCTATAAGGTGGTAGTCTTAACTAAAGAAGACAAATTGAGTACAGAAAGTACTAAGAAATGAATGCTATTTAGAAATCATCCACATGAATTACCTGAATTTAAAAATAACATCAAAAGGATTTTTTGCTATTATTTTATAAGATGGTTATCATGCTATCTTGGTCATATTGTAAGGAGTCCATCAGGGATTTGTTTTGATAAAAACTTTGGTTTCTATGTATAATAGTTTATAACTAAGACATATATGGAAAGTGTTATAAAGGTGACCTGCATCAATATGATGATTTGGCCTAAATTACTGTTATGGATAAATTCCCTTGCTAGCTCTTTGATTTGTAACTTAAAGTCTATTTCATACACTTTTAAGGGTTCTTTCTAGAAAACAAACCTCTGTATTTGAGGATACTCCAAGGTCCATCTCAAATACTTAAGTAGTCATAGTTCAGTATCTGTACTTGCAATACACAGATGGGAACATCATCCAGATAGTCATTTCCCTTTAAAAAAAAATTCATCTTTAAAATCTGATTTAGAACTTTAAGTGTACTTGCTACTTTCTGCTCTTTGTGATTCATTTTACAAGAGCTAATCCTTGTTAGGGATCGTGTGTGTAGTACTTTTCATAATTTCCCAAGATGAGCATGTGTTGTGGTTCAAATTGGAATCAAATTTAAGTAACATTTCTCCTGAAATATATACATACATGCACGTACATACATATATATGCACACATATCCGTGCATATGTGTATGTAACCTCCCGCCCAGTGTTATTTAATTGATGGGCTGCTTATGAATTTCTTCCCTTTATATAACCTATAAAACATTATTAGATACATGTTGTATTAGTTAGGACAACATTAGCTGCTTTAACAATCCCTACAATCTCAATAGCTTAAGGCGATAGTTTCTTATTTTTAGAATTATCCCATATGCGTGTTCCTGGTAGACAGGAAGATATTGCTTCCTCCCAGTCATTCAGGGACCCAAACTGACAGGCATTGTGCCAGGCTTCCGGAGTCACTATGAGTATCATTTCCCTCCCAGTCAGCTAGAAGGGGGAGGAGCAAGTAGTATCACCTAGGGGAGCTTATAATGGGCCAGGCCTAGAGGTAGCACACAATCACTTCTCATTTTGTTGGCTGAAACTCAGTCATGTGACCACTTTAAATTGCAAAGGAAGCTGGAACATGTAGTTCGACTATTATGTCCAGGAGGAAGAGAAAGTGGTAATTTGGTGTACTACCTGTAACCAAAGTATTAATAAATACTGACTTTTAGAAAATTTTAATAGCTCTTCGCTTTGTAATATAAAGTCACGTATAAAACATGTTTTCTTTATAATTATATACATTCTTCTCTATTAGTATTACAGCGTTATTTTTGTACTGTAATGTAGGGACAAAGGGGTACAAGGCTGGAGAGGATTTTGACTGATCTAAGAGGGTCACAGTCAAAATATATTTGAGAGCTATCACTTGTACATGTAGACTTACCTGAGACTGATTGCTAGGAGACATACCTGAGGACTCAACCTGTACTGAAGCAGTCACTTGCTATGCCCAGTAAGTATCTACTCTCATGACAGAGAAATAACCTTGCTGTTGAAAAGTTTGCAATAGCTGAGATGGCAAGAGTTCTGTGTGTAAGCCAAAGAGTTCAGTGTTAATGGTGTTTCTAGTTACTGTGCTATGGTGATTTAGGTTTGATTATATTACAAAGTAGCCAGATTTGTTTTCCAAAAATCAAGAGCCTTTTGAAGACTTATTATTCCTTAGATGCTAATGTAGAAATCTACATGTAAAAGGCCATAAATTTCTGGGAAAGAACAAATAAAATCGTATTGAAATTGTAACCTTAATAAAAATTTATATCTTTTACTTAATAAAGTCATAATTAATATTTCTATCGATATTATTAAATACCTGAAAAAAATTTTCATGTCATCAGACTGAGTGAATGAAAGCAACAATTTGATTATTTAGTATCAAAATCTTCCTTTACATTTGTATGCGTCAGTGATTCATTGTTCCCTTTCATATCAAGCAATGCAGAAATAACTTAAATTTACTCTCTTAAAACCTCTATAATTTAGGCAGGATTAAGGAATTTATGATTATTTACAGGTGAGAACTGTCATTTTTTTCATCAAGGTCAATGTTCACGTAAGAGTTGAAGTAATCTCAGGTTTGGGGGAGCATACTTCTAGTCCAACTCCCCATTTTCTTGTAAGGAATTATGATAAATAACTTCCACATAATGAATTTTTGTCTTTTTCTCTGTTTCAGTTCAATAGTATGTATCACTTTTTATTTTTATATACTCAAAAATACTTTCATATCATTATTATATAATATTGCAGTATTATAAACATATCAAGATAAATATGCAGTATTAGCTTTATATTGTATCATTAGATTTGATGAAGATTGGAGGTAAGAAGGTGTAACTAAAAGAAAAAAAAGGAATTTTAAGTAATCATTTTAGAGTTAAATTGATTTCACCTATTGCAAATCCTAGAGTGTTTATCCTCCCATTTTCCCTTAGGAAGAAAGTAACTATAAATATTTTAGATGTTTAAATTTATAGAAGATGTTAATCTTGCTGCTGTATTCCCTTTTCCCATCTTTGAAATATCCTCATCGACCACCGTGCTTTTTTCATATAGTTTATGTTGTATTGGACAAGGCAAGTTGTATCTACAAATAAAAGTAAAAAACCTTATTGTTATACATATGCTTGTCGTTTCTGTAAGATCAACAAAATGTTTAGGAGCACAAACAAATTCATTAATTATCTTTTGTATCCAGGGCAAAATATAGCAGGCAAGTTGAAAAATGAATTGTTTATTTTTGGAGGGGCTTGGAATAAAGAACAATGAAACTTCCAAATAAAAGTAGTTGGACCTTTTTGCTGTGGATTTGAAAATAAGTCCAGAAGGCTGAGCTTAATATAACATGTGGCAGGTGGCCTGCGTTTGCCTGGAGAATTCCTTTAGGGCAAGACAGCTCAGCAAACACATAAATCCTTTTTTCTCTGTTATCTAGTAGCACATTTAGTTGCCATGGGGATTTTATTTATGCAGCAGATCCTCTGCAGTTCAGTTTGTGCCTAAAGTTTAACCGTACAGCTGTTACCATAAATACTACATGGCAATATTTTCCAAACACAGACCCTAGAATAAAAAGAACACTTTTTTTTTTAGCATTGATTTTGCTTTTTATGTTGTAAAACATCTTAGTAAAGGATTACTATATACCAGGAAAACCTCACAAATTCCAGGCAAGCAGTTGGTATCATTTAATGTTACTTGAGTTGTTCAATTGCAGATAAATTATATAAAAATATGGCAAATATATTTTAGGTTAGGGCAAAATTTTGCAAGTTTAAATGAATAGCTCTCTATTTTTAAGGTGATTTTTTTTTTCAGTGCCATTACTTCTTAAAGGAGTTCGGATCAAATGATAAGATGGAAATGGTTGCTACTTTGCAACCTCTCACTTCCACAGCCCTTTTAATATTTTTTTTCCAGTATTTATAGTGGAGGAGGGAGGCAAACAAGATTAAAAAAAAATGGTGATTGCTTTTGCAACAATCAAGGGACAGCTAAGTTTCTCCAGCTTAGGGCTTGGTCCTGATTTGGAATGAATTGCTTTTGTTTAGTCTTGATTTGAACTACACCAGATAAATCACCAATATGCGTCCTTTGTGTGAAGCAGCATGGATGGCCAATGGAAAGGGGAACTGATGCTTTTAGATAGAGTGCATAAAATTACCTCACACCATCTGTGTCACAGTGCACCAGGAAAATGATGACAGAAAAACTTGAAATCCAGGTATAGTTGCTCCCTTCAAAGGAAAGTAAAGCATTCAGAATCAAGATACATTGTTCACATCCTTCTCCTGCATTATATTTCAGGGATGTGTTGTTGACTGTTTCAGACAACTATAGAGCATCATCCTTACAAATGGTTCTGCCTTAGTTAGAGGGTCAATATATAAAATTTGAAATGATAAACTAAATGAAAGACTTCTGTTTAATGCCATATATTCTTGACAGTAACTAAGACATTTAACATTAAAACTGCATTACTACAGTAGCAGTCATTAAAGATTGTCTCTGCTAGGAATATATACCTTTCAAACATTTGCTATTTCTATCATAAATGGTTCCATAAGTCTGAAACTGAACTTTGATGTGATTACTGGAATAAATTAGAGACTTTAAGTGGCAACTGTTAACAGTGTCTACAAGGTGGATACTATGGGCATTGAAGGCAAAACACCTCCTATGAGAATTGCCTGGAGTCTCTTGCCATTCACTGCAAAAGCTTAGCCAGTGTTTCATGTCAAATAAGTATACTTCCTTGTACCCATCTAATTAATGGTGATGTCCAAGTTTTCAGTTTTTATTGTGAAGACATTTCTTGAAAAAGGTCAGCAATCTTACTGACTCATGACATTGTTGCTCGAAGTGTTTCCTGTGAGCCAGTAGCATTGGCATTACCTGGGAGCCTGTTAGAAATGTAAAATCTCAGCTCTCCTCCCCCTCAGCACATATGAGCATACTTTTAAAAGCTCATGGAAAGATTCGTATTATGTCTTAATTCTATTTTCTGTGAGCTTTTTGAAGTACTCTCATGCTATATAAGAATCTGCATTTTGACCAGATCCCTAGGTGATTCCTGTGCACATTGTTTGAGAAGCTTTGGTCTGTGAGCCTCAAAATTAGAGATACACTACACATAAGACTACTGTGAAGGGCAGGTATGGTTGTTTCAGCTATTTTAGGGTTTTTCTTAGGAGTGGAACACCTTTGCACTGTTTTCATTCTTCTGTCTTCTGTATCTATAATGCATACACACAAACCCCAATTCTTCTTTTTAAAATTATTATTTTTATTATACATATTTATGCAATACAGAGTTGACTGTATTTGTGTACAGTATGTGATGATCAAGTCAATATTATTAGCATGTTGATCGTTACAAATCATAATCACTCTTAGTGTGCTTTACCCAATTACTCCCTAACCACCCCCCTTCCCATCTCTAGTAACTATAGGTCTGTTCTCTTCTTCTGAAAGTTCAACTTTTTATTGTGGTCTTCTTTTCATTCTTTGTTTCTTAGCTCCCACTGGTGAGTGAGGATGTGTGGTATTTCTCTTTCTGTGCCTGGCTTATTTAACTTAATTTTTTCCAAGACCATCCATGTTGCTGTGAATGTCAGAATTTCACTCATTTTTATGGCAGTGTAGTATTCCATTGTGTATATATACCACATTTCCTTATCCAGTCTTCTGTTGATGGACATTTAGGTTGGCTCCATATCTTGGCTATTGTAAACAGAGCTGTGATGAACATGGGAGTGCAGGTATCCCTTCTGCATGATGATTTTTATTCCTTTGGGTATATACCCAGAAATGGGATTGCCAGATCATGTGGTAGTTCTATCTGTAATTGCTTGAGAAACCTCCACACTGTTTTCCATAATGGCTGTAAAAACCCCAATTCTTAATGTGACTCCCTGTCTTCATTCTTTTCTCTCTCTGGCTCAGTCATAATTATTGCCAAAATTATCTTTCAGAAATACAGGTTGACTGGCCACTACAGTCCTCAAAATGTTTGAATCACTCTTCCTTTGACTGTTGGCTCCATCTACCTTTTTGTCCTCATCTCTTAACAGTCTATCATATGCACCCTGACCCAAAATCACACCAAAGTTGCTCACCATGGCCTGGACACATCATACTCTTTACAATTCCGTACCCTTGCATATGCTATTTTCTCTTGTAATATTCTTTTATTTTTCACTTGATAAATTTAATCATACTTAAAGACTTGGTTCCTATGTCTTCTAGATGAAGGATCCATTTTTAGGCAGAAAGAATTAGTTGACCTTTTTGTAGGGTATCTGCTGCATTTATGCAAACCTCTCATACAGCACTCATGACACAATATTTTATTCATTTATTTGTGAGTCTGACTCCACCACTAGACTTATTTCTCTTTAAAGGCAAGACTCTTCTCCAATTTACCTGTGTAATCCCAGCATCAAGGAAAATATCCATCCCGTAGCGGGTGCTTGTGAAGTGTTTGTTAAATGAAGAGTGTCAAATCTATTTAAAAGGATATGTTTTTAAGCAATCAGAACTGCTGACAAACTGAGACTTTAGGGTACATCAGTCTATCCTTTCTCTGCCATAACCTTTTGTAATGGCACATCTTCCTGTTCTGAATCATGTCAGATATTTTGGAAATAGGAAGTATAATGGAAGGCCACGTATAAAGTAGGGTATGAAAAATAAAGTGACTGAAGTGAGAAATCACTGAAGCTTGAATGTGCAATTGGAGAGAAGCTGGAACACCCGAGAAAACCAAGAGTGAACGAACAGTGAGTTTCAAGGATGTGATTTTCCTAAACGTGACAACTGTAACTCCCTTATCAGAGGTAGAGAATCTATTAGTGATCACTTTGATGCTTGGACGAGAGTTAAAAATAGTTTATCTTTGAAAAAACATATAAATTTCCATGTGTACCTTAAAATGATGTAATTTGCTGTTACAAGTAAGTTTTTTTATATGTATAAATGCAATTATGAGGCTGATATATTAGTATTAAATATAGATGGAAAATGAGCACATTGGATTCTTCTTCACGCATAAATGGTTGTCGCTTGTACTGCGCTATGATTATTTTCTGTTTGTGTAAATGTTTACCTTGAAACAGCACAAGGCTGTAAAGGCATGCCTTTATGTTTCTGGATCACACATACTCTTGTACACTTTCACCTTGTTCGCTTTATACCTATGCTACAATTTGAATTCATGGCAGTGGTTGTTCTAAGTTCCTCTGTGGGAGTGAAACTGAAAGTTTCAGTATTTTTTCAGTGAAAGTAGAAAATTTGAACTACATGACCATCACCTTTCTCAACAGAAGGGAAGCTTTAGATGGACTTATCAAATCTAATTTGAGTAACTAGCAAAAATAAGGCTAGCAATGCCCAGGATGAGACATTGCCACAGAAATTAATGTAATTTCTTACTCAATTTAAAAGCCACTTATTTTATTATTTTATTTTTTTAATGTTTTTATTGTTTATGAATATTTATGGGTACAAAGCAAATTGTCACCACTTGTGATAAGATGTGGTGGCCAGATTCATACTGGCAGCATGCCCATTACCACAAATTGTGATTATACCTGTGTCCCCCACCCAATTATCCCCTCAATTATCTCTGACCTCCCTCCCAATCCCCTTTTCCCCCCTCCACTTTGTATCCCTAGGTATGTTCTCTCCATCTGCAAGTCCAACACACCACTGTCGTCTCTTTCCTTTCTTCTTTATCTCTTAGCTCCCACTTATGAGATAGTACATATGGTCTTTATCCCTCTGTGCTTTGCTTGTTTCACTCAACATAAGTTTCTCCAGGCTCATCCATGTTATTGCAAATGGGAGAATTTCATTCTTTTTTATGGCAGAGTGGTATTCCATGGTGTATATATACCACATTTTCCTTATCCAGTCATCCATTGATGTACTTTTAGGTTGGTTCCATATCTTGGCTATTGTGAACAGAGCTGCGATGAACATGGGAGTGCAGGTATCCCTTTGACATGATGATTTCCATTCCTCTGGGTATATACCCAAAGGTGGGATTCCTGGATTTCATGGAAGATCTATCTGTAGTTGTTTGAGAAACCTCCATACTGTTTTCCATAGTGGTTGTACTAATTTACAGTCCCACCAACAGTGTAGGAGTGATCCCTTCTCTACACATCCTTGCCAGCATTTGTTATTCTCATTCTTTTTGATTATAACCAGTCTAACTGGGATGAGATGATAGCTCAATGTGGTTTTAATTAGCATTTCCCTGATGACTAGTGATGTTAAGCATTTTTTCATGTATCTATTGGCCATTTGTATGTCTTCCTTTGAAAAATGTCTATTCAGTTCCTTTGCCTATTTTTTAATTGGGTTACTTGTTTTTTTACTGTATAATTGCCTGAGTTCCTTGTATATTATGGATATTAATTCCTTGACAGATGCATAGTTAGCAAAAATTTTCTCCCGCTCTGTAGGTTGTCATTTCACTCTGTTGATTTAGTGAAGAAGCTTTTTAGATTGATTTAGTCCCATTTGTTTATTTTTTCTTTTGTTGCTTATGCTTTTGGGCTCATCTTCATAAAGTCTGTCCCCAGACCTAGTTCCTGAAATATTTCACCTTAGTATATTTTCCCTTAGTAATTTTACAGTTTTAGGTCTTATACTTAATGAGACTTAAGTCTTTAATCCATTTCAAGTTGATTTTAGTATGTGATGAGAGGTATATATCTAGTTTCATTCTACTGCATATGGATATCCAGGTTCCCCAGCAGCATTTATTGAAGAGGCAGTCTTTTCCCCAATGTATGTTTTTCTGCTCTTTGTCAAATATTAGATGGCTGTAAGCCTGAGGGGTGATAAGATCAGTTGACTGTAAGTATGTGGGTTGATTTCTGGGTTCTCTATTCTGCTCCATTGATCTGAGTGTCTATTTTAATGCCAGTACCATGCTATTTTGGTTACTATAGCTTTGTAGTATAATTTGAAGTCAGGTAGTGTTATGCTTCCAGCTTTATGTTTTTTTGCTGAGGATTGCTTTGACTATTCAGGGTCTTTTGTTGTTCCATATAAATATTGAGATTATTTTTTTTTATTTCTGTGAAGAATGTTCTTGGCATTTTGATGGGGATTGCATTGAATCTGTAGATCACTTTGGGTAGTATAGACATTTTCACAATGTTAATTCTTCCAATCCAAGAGCATGGAATGTCTTTCCATCATTTTGTGTCTTTAATTTCTTTCAATAGTGGTTTGTAGTTCTCATTGTAGAGATCTTTCACCTCCTTGGTTAAATTGATTCTTAGGTATTTTATTTTTTGTCTGTGACTGTTGTAAATGGGCTTACTTTCTTGATTTCTCTTTGTTAGCTTATTATTGGAGAATATAAATGCAACTGATTTTTGGACATTTATTTTGTGTCTTGCAATGTTACTGAAAAAAGCCACTTATTTTAAATTGACCTACATTTTGCAAATCAAAGATCACTAAAATGAGTGTGGGGGTTTTGTTTCTAATAATGCTACTATCAATAATGACGGGCAAATGTTTTAAGGAATTTGTAGTCCTTATAGTTCTCAAATACAATGTTGTGATATTCAAAGAATCAAATGATCTTTATTTTTTACTATCCCCTAGGAAGGAACTAAAATGTTTAATTGACTACAGGTTTCACTTTTATCACAAAGCCTGACAGGTCTCAAACAACCTTATAGGTATTAAGAAGATTGACATGGTTAAGGGTCAGCAGGAGAAACAAGAACTGGGGGGAAGAAGATTGAGAATAAAATATTTAAGGGGCTATTTACCACTGAGAAATGTTTTCCTGAAGAAGTAAGAGGTCACCTACAGATTATAAAATCACTAGAATAAAAGGTTTGTTTTTAGTTATGTAGAAGCAGAACAACAACAACAAAAAAAACCCCACAAAACAACACTTTTACTAATTAACACTTTAGGAGTGTTAGTTATTTATTTTTAAGGAAGTATCTATGGGAAAATTTGAGAAATCCTGGCTAGCTTTCATTCCTGCACAGAACAAGGATATACTTTTTATCATTTCATTTAGAATGTAAAGGACTATGAGAAATAATAATGTAAATGATGATGTGTTTTAGCAGTTATTTTAGATGATCACTGTACAAATTGGGGCATGGACTTGAGTAATGGAGAGTTTGGGGAACTACTAGAGACAGAATGGGGATCCGCTCACCTGCCATTAATGTGGATCAAGGAAAATACCACATGAGCACAAAGTTGGGAGGTTTTATGGATATATTTCATTATTGACCAGGAGTTGGGGTACCAGTAAAACAGGTATTTATTTCAACTGTCCAAGCTATTTGGGGTTTTACGTGGTACCTGATCCATGCATAGTGTTTAATAAACATTTGCTGAAGGGGTGTGGGGAGCAGGGAAAAGAAGCAACAACTGAGAACCAAAACAGCCAATGGGGAGAGAAGCAGAAGGCAGAAGAAAACAAGCACAGGTATTTATTTCAACTGTCCAAGCTATTTGGGGTTTTACGTGGTACCTGATCCATGCATGGTGATTAATAAACGTTTGCTGAAGGGGTGTGGGGAGCAGGGAAAAGAAGCAACAACTCAGAACCAAAACAGCCAATGGGGAGAGAAGCAGAAGGCAGAAGAAAACAAGCTGTACCCTGCATAGTCTCCTGTAGAAGGTATTCAGAGAGAGGAGTGGAGGTATATATAATTTACTGGTAATTTATAGGCCCGAAGAAAAAGAAAAACCAAGTAATACTAGAGAAATAAATGGTAAGCTTAAAAACAGATAAGGACACACCAAACTAAAAGAGAGAAAGATCAATAATCTGAATTATATTCTGATGTTGGGTTTCTTTTTTGGCAACCTGAAGAAGAAGATCAATTAGTATTAATGTGCTGAAATCCATACAGTTGGCAGTTTTCTATGAGATTTTATAGGCAAAAAATTGTGTAAATTTCTTCGGGAAACTAGACCACTTACTGTAACTATTTTTTCCCTAATAGCATCAGAGTAGATGTTCTGAGCTAAAAGGTTTTCTTGTGGCACATGGGATAAGAAAGGGTGAGTCTCCTCTGCTACATCGTAGAGGCAGCATAGCACAGTGGATGAGGGAAGGCTCCGAAACCAGATCACTTGGATCTAACTCCTGACTACCTTTAACTAGTGAGTTATATCATCACTGCGGCTTTGTTTTTCTCATCTGTGAAATGTGGATGATAATGTTTCTTATATCTAAAGGGTTGAGGATTAAATTCAATATCACGTAGAGCAAAGCACTTAGAACAATATTTGGCATGTAGTAAGTGCTCAATATTATCATTAAGAAATAGGAACTGAAAGAGGTATATTAATGCTTAAAAACACAGAGCAACATGAGATTGATAAATGTCTGTGTCCTCAACAAAAATGAAAGCTATATATAAGACTAATATCTGGAGGAAAACTTAACCCAGTGGAGAAAATGGATAAGATAAGAATATTTCAAAGCAGAGTATTTAAATAAGAGAGCAAGACACTGTCTTTCAAGTAAATTTTATAATGCAGTGTAAAACAAGAAAAGTGTTTAAACATAATTAATTTTGGAAAGGAAGAGAAGATGTCACAGGTAGAAAAGCACAGCGATGAGTTGCGTAACAGAAAGAAGTGAAGTTACAACTGCCTTTCAGGACCTGTGGCAAAGAAAATGCCTTAGGAATAAAAACAATTTAAAGTAAATCTGGAATAGAATTAGTCCTATAGGAAACCACTGGCAGGATGAAGAGGAAATAGAAGAGATACTTAAAGGATGAAGAAAAAGGAATATATAATTTCTTCCACTAAAATGTTAGCTCCTTGAGAACAGGGACTTAATTTTCTTCTTTGACTTCTCAGTGCCTCACCCTGTGCTTGGCCTGTAATGGACGTATTAAGTTTTTAATTAACTCATGAATAAGTGAATTTAATTAGTGAATTAATTAATCTGATAAATTAAGGAATTAAGTTTACTACAAATATTTTTTCTGAGCACTAGAAGGCAGTAGGTTATGTATGAATTATGATTTAACTCAAGTATAAAGGAATATACTTATGGGATATAGAGAAGAGTGAAATTTACCTTAATGGAACAGAATTAGAAAATTAGAGTCAAGTTAAAGAATAAAGGGAGAGATTTTCTCAGAATTACATAAAATTATGTAAGAAAAAATGAGAATGTGTTTTCTTGTTACACACCTATTTGATGCAGAGGTATTAAGGATTTAAAGGCAAAAATGGCTGAAGATAAAGAAGTCAATGTGTGATCAATCTGTGAGAAAAGGGAGTTTTTGAGTGAGGATGTTACTCACCTCTGAACTTTAGAGAATTGACTATTTGACGGAAATCCTTTAAGAGGTTCCCAATGTGTTTTTCCTTAAATAGGGAAAGACAGATGTCTGTGAAACATAGTTCAGCTGCTTTCTGTTTCATGTATGGAAGGCTCTGGAAATATTCAAACCCAGGACATAAAATATTTGTGGGACTACTATGGCAACAACTAGAAGTAGGAGTTAGAAGAAAGAAACACAAATCTTTAAACTATAGCTATTAAAAAAGAGGAACACAAATTGCTTAATTACTTAAAGAAGAATCATAATGTTTTAGGTCATTGGATTATTTTGTTATTTTTCACCCAGAAAATATATGAAAGAGCATGAAGGGTTTTTCAGGTAACATTATCTATTATTATCCCTAATTTAGGCAATATGCTTTATAAGGCACTGAACACAAATGGCAACTGGTGTTGGTAAATTAGAAAAAGATAAAGGTCACAAGAAGAGTCACCATTTAGCCTTCAGCTGTATGCGTGGGCCATAGACACTCCATGAGAAGTTAACTGGCAACTTTAAGAGCCCTGTGGCATGCTAATTTCAAGCAGCACTTCTCCAGTGGTGATCACTCTTAAAATTTAAAAATTAAGTAAAGGTTTTCCAATTTTATATTCTTCCTATATTCTTTGACCACCACTTGCTTATCTACTTGCAAGTAACACCAGAGGACAAAAAAAACCTAAACAGATAGTCAACTCTGTACCTCATAAATACGTGTAAACAAAAATAATTTTTTTAGGAAAAAAAGTAAACTGCATACCTTCTTTAATTCATTTGACAGATATTTGATGGACTACTACATGCTATATAGAGGCTACTACAGAACCAAATGGATGTTGCTCCTGTTTTCTAAGCTTAGTCTTGGAGTAGTCTTACAGCTTTCCTGTGCTCAGAAATTTCGTGGTGATTTTGAAAATGTAGATCCTCAGATATTTCACTGAGATGGTTTCTATTAGCTGTGTGTTGGGGGAAGTTCCTAATCCAAGGGGGTAGTGGAGGGGACCTGACCACAAAAAAATTTCCGAGTACAAGTGGCATCAACACAGGGAAATGCTGGATGGGAAGGGCTTGGCCAGGATGAGAAGGTTTGGATGGTGGTGAGGTGGGAAGAGGAGGGTGGCAGACTGTTTAGACAGAGGGAAGAGCAGGTGTAAAGACTCATGCCCTACTCTGCCAGTACTTGGCAGGCTCCTCTTTCATTGTAACAGT